>NC_031775.1:2754546-2767318 GCF_001522545.3 Parus major | reverse complement strand
CGTTTCCCCTTGTCCTGTCCCTGTTCCCTGGCAGCAGAGCCCGACCCCCCCTGGCTGTCCCCTCCTGTCAGGGAGTTGTGCAGAGCCAGAAGGTTCCCCTGAGCCTCCTTTGCTCCAGGCTGAGCCCCTTTCCCAGCTCCCAATGTATCAGAATTACCCCAAAGTATTGGCTTTGGGTTGGTTTCTTTGCCATTCCAAATCCAAGAAAATAAATGTTACCACCCCAGTGAGAAAAAAACCCATAAAATATTTCCATGTCTAACTGATTTATAAACAGGAGATTTTTTTCCTTCTCTGACTGCTCAGGCTCTGTTGTGGCCCCACCTTGAATTGCAACCCCTGGTCTCAAATGTCAAGCTCCTGGTACAGCAAAATAACCATGGCACAATCCATGGCCACCTCTGTCCCTACATCTGGCTCCAAGGTCCTTCCCATCTTCCTTCTGCTTCCATCTGCCACTTGGATATCACACCTCAAAGTGCAGGGAATAATTAATGGATTGGGAAGTGGGAAGAACTCCAGGCAGCCAGGCCTAGGGAGAAAACCTCTTTGCCAAAGAAACTTGTGTCACACCAGGACATCAAAAATGAGACGAGGAGTGCAGGGTGCTCATCCAGGGGCTAAGCCAAGGGCATTCTGAGCCCTGCCCCATCTGCCTGTGGTGGCTCTTTGTGGGGAGTTAAATTCCTTTGGGTGCCCTGGAGCTTAATCCTCCCCAGGATCAAGGCCACTCCATCCCTAAGGAGAGCTCCACACAGCTCTGGAGCAGTGCTGGGACTCCTGGGGAGGGTGAGGGGAAAGGGAAGCTGGAGTGGGAGCTCCCGAGTGCTCCCGTGGGATGGGACAGGGACACATCGGGGTGGGAAACTCCTGGCCCAGCCCTTTCACACTCCACCAGCCAAAAAACATCCAGCAGGGAAGCTCAAGTGCAGAGATTGCAGTGAAACTGGCCATTCCCAGCAATATTTTAAGAGAACTGACATCAGTTTTTATCAAAAAATCAGGGCTGGAGGGGGGAAATCTCATTTAGAGCTGGCCAAGAGAAGCAGGATTTCCAGCAGCTCCCATTCCCAACTCTCACAGGGAGAAGAAATTGCATTGGAGTTATTATTTCCTCTGCTTTTGTCCAAGCTGGAATTAAAATGCACTTTCCAGGACCTGTAAAGCCATGAACAGGAGCTCAGAAGGTGCCTGTCCATGGATGCTGCATCCCAAGGAAGAGATAACGGGAGAAAGGATCCCACCCCCAGGTTCTTGTGGAGATAACAGGAGAAAACAGTTCCTGGGTTATCCCACTCCTGCCCTAAAAGGACACATTTTCCCACAGCTAAAAGGATTCACAGTACTCATGTGCTTTCATGTGCTCCTTGCCTTCTTCTCTGACAAATCAAAATCCTGACCCAAAATGTTGCCCAGGATGTGAGACAGGAATTACAGAGCACGGAAAGCAGGGATGGGCCTGCCTGATAAGGCACTGAAGATTTGTATTCAAACCCCACAAGGTGCAAACCATCTGTGTTTGCCAAAAAAAGAGAAAGGAAAATAACAGGGAGAAGCTCTGCCACAGGGAGAAAAGATGGACAACCTAAAATGAACAATTTTACCATAAAGGAGTTCACTTCTAATTTTAGCATTTATCTCATATTATTTTTATACTCCAATCCACTCCTAATTAAGTTAGAAATATTTATTTAAGTTAGAAATATTAGCATTCAATCAGGTGCAGCTGTTCTTTCACAAGAATAATAGCATATTATTTTGCCAATTTTTACAATTCTTACCTTTAACCTCTCATTTAACTGACAGCTACAAAGCTGGGCCATTATTTGTAATTAAATCATAAAAGGCTCATGAACATTCAAATATCTTCACATGCATCACAGTCCTTTAATCAATTAAAGGGAATTTCATGTGGTGCTCAGCTAAAAAAATGCCCCCAGTCCCTAAAAATCTTACCAAATCCCTGGGAAACCCAAAGCAGCAAATGATAGATGAAGTTTGGTGCTAGCACAGGAAATTAAAAGTTCCACTGGCACATCCTGCTTTCCCAGTAAATGGCAAGGAATCTTCAGTATTGAGGAATGTTTTTATTGCTACTGGCTCTAAAAAGAAGGATAACCCTGCAATATCATTTTCCAGGAACAAAGATGTTGAAATAGTGACAGAAAACACACTTAAAAGCTGAAGGAATTCATCCCCTTGGTTTGCAATGCTCCTGGTTAATCAGATCCAGAGGAATTAAGTTTGGACAACACTTCCAAGGATGCACAGAGTGGGACTGTTGGGGTGTCTGTGCAGGGCCATGAGTTAGACTGGATGGGTCCCTCCCAGCTCAGGATATTCCTTGATTCCATGAATTACTTTGGAGATGGAAGGCCTTTGGGAGGTTGCAGGTGACACAAGAAGTTTGGCCACTCCATTTTTCCTTTGGCTACAGAAATTCCTCCCCATCTTATTCCCAGAAGCAGAACTAATGACTGACAAAAACCTGGATTTGTAATTAAATCTAATTATTGAACTCCAAAGGTGGCACCTGCCTGAGCCATGGGCTGGCTCTGCTTTAGAATTTAACCAAGTGCTGTGGCTCACATGCCAAACTTCCCACACTCCCTGTGTGCATGCAGTTTTCACTTCCCAGGCTGGCTGGATGCACTATTCCCTCCTTTTTCCCAAACCCTTTGTTCATTTAGCACACTCTGATGATCTCACAGTCTGTTTCATGCTAGGTTCAGCTGGGAATTAAATAAAATAACCACTATTTTAGCCAGGAATTATTCCCAAGCCTTGAGCAACACCATCTGCCACACGTCCTCCTCCAGATGTGCAGGAATTTCTGAGCATCACTGAAGTGCCCCCACAAAGGTCTCGCCAGCTGTTGCAGCTTATTTGCATATTTAGTCCAGATTTGTTTTAATTTCAAGCAGCCAGCTCCATCTGAAGCTGTTGATAATTCTGCAAACCAGTTCAGGGAATGCTGACAGATCCTGGCAAACCTCACCTGACACCTTCTCCTTTCCATCCTAGAAATTAATTTATTTATTCATTCATTCATTTCCATGCCAGGTGCATTCCCTCTCTCCTTCTCTTAAATATTAACAGCCATTAAAGCCAGGTGAGATTTTCACCTGGGCTTGGCTGAACAACCCAGGGGTGCTTTGGATTACCAGCAGCAGAAAGGAAAATACTGCAGGAGCTTGGGAAATCATTGTATTAATGAAAACATAAAATAGATAGAATAATGTGTTTCTGATGGGGGTTTATTAGTAAAAGGTAATTGATGACAGTTTTAGATGAGTTCAATGAGAGGATCACAGAATGGTTTGGGATGAGGGGACCTTACAAATCACCCTGTTCCCACCCAAGCTCTCATGGACATCCCAACTGGGATAAAGAAAAAGCTGAGTTTTATGTCTTTCTTTTTTTCTAATATTGGACAGTTTGTCCTCACACCTCCAGCTGTGAAAGATCCCCTGGAATTAACATCCCCACTGGGAGTGTCAAAAACCAGGATAAGCTGCCAGACTCGCCCTGGAGATGGGATTTGGGATGCTGGCTCCTGAGGACAGTGAAGTTGTGCTGATGTAATTAGAGCAGAGAGCTAATTAGGTTTCTCCATTAATTTGGTATTTGACACAGTCCACACCAGAGACCAAGGATGATTTTGAGGCAATTTTTCTACTGATATAAACTCACCTACTTGCAGCAGAGAGAAAAAAAAGAAGTTTTTAAGATTTATGGCAATTATGTGAGTCAGAAAGATTTACAAATGGAATTTCCTCCACAAAATCCTACAACTTACAGACTTGGAAAACTTCTCAGAGGGTGCTGCTTCCACATTTTTTGGCAATAGGTTACCCAAGGTGTAAAGTACCTGTGTGCATGGACTCACCTGTGGTTGCACCATTTCCTTTGTGAGAAATGGATCCCCCAAAATTCCCCACAGGTTTCAAATGAAGGCAGAAAAAAATCTATGTCTGTTTAAAGAACCCTATTTATAAATAGCATCCAAAAAATAGACATTTATGGAAGGATGAAGCTGAGGTGTTTCTTGCTGCTTCAGAGGAGTGGCTGTGTTAGTCCTGCCCTTGAAATCCAGCATGAAAACGGGGTTCAAGGACTAATCTTGTGTTCATTCAAATAATAATTGTGTTAATCTGCTTTCCCCCCACCCTTTCTCTTTTTCCTTTGAGCTCCCCAGCTGAACCTGTGGAATTTGCAGGACAAAACTACCCATGGAATATTACACCCTCTTATAAGCCCATCTATTTGAGGCTGACACACACAAAAAGAGATGATTTTCAGCCTTTAATCTGTTATTTTCTTCCTGGTCTGTTTGGTTCCCCCTTACCCCAAGGAATAAATTGCTGTTTCCATTTAGGAGGGAGCACAAATCATGTTGTCATTACAGCAGTGCTAAATCCTATAAATTTTGATGCTGTGATGAAGCATCCAGACACTTAGTGAAGGCCCTGGGAACTGAAAACCAGGAGTTGAAAATCATCTCACTCCTCTGGATTTTTAATAAAGATTTCTTACTGCCTCATCCTCCCTTCATGGGAATTATCTGGGATCCAACTATAGAAACTCACTCTCTAAAAAATCCCATTGCAGGATGGTTTTAAGGAGCCAAAACAGTCCCAGGATTTTCTTCAGCTCTTTGAAATTCATTCAAGTGGATGCTCAGATTAAAGAAATGCCCTCACCATACCACGAATCACAGAATCCTTTAGGATGGAAAAGCCCTCTGAGATCAGATCTGCCAAGGCTGCCACCCCAAATCCATGTCCCCAGGTGCCACATGGCTTCTGGGCAATTCCAGAGCTGGAGACTCCATCACCTCCCCGGGCAGCTCCTTCCAAGGTCTGACCATGTTTTCCACAAAGAAATATTTCCTAATATCTGACTGAACACCCCACAACCCCTTCTAGAAAGCCCAAAATCCCTAAAAAACTCCTGTGGGGTGATGCCAAAGGAGCCAGGCGAGGGTTAAGGCTGGATGCTGTGTTCCCTGTGCGTTATCCTTGGGGATGGAGATCTCCAGAGGCCCAGGTGGCCAGAGGAGCTCCTGTGGAGGCAGGATGGTCCTGTTTGGGTGCTGAACAACAAAACAAAGGCCTTTGACTGGGATTTTGCAAGAAACCACAGCCAAGAAGGAACTTTTTGTTTTCTTGCCCAGGGAAGATCAAATGCTGTCCTTAACCCCAGACTCTGCACCCCACGGTTCTGTAACTTTTATTGCAGGGTCTGCTGAGAGAAGGGTTTGAGATGAGCACTGAGATACCCGAAATAATAACAACCTCCCCGGAGCACGAGTGGAAAAGCAACGAGTTCTGGACATGAACCTTGAATTCACACCTGCTCAAGCGTGACAAGGCTTTGATGACAGCATAATTATCAACACAATAACCACATTTCTGCAGATAATCCCTTTTATCACCCGCAGGAGCCTTTTATGTAGGGCCACAAGCGTTTCAAAGTAGCAGCAATTGGGAACAAAATCAAGGCAGAGGCTTTAAAAATATTTGAAACCCAAAATACTGGGTTCTGACTCTGAAAAACTGTTAGTGGATTAAAAATGAAAACATCAAAAAACAAACCAAAACAAAACCACCAAACTTTAAAGATCCTCTTTGCCCCATTTGTGGAAAATCCCCTTTTTCCCACTAAGCTCCATCACCATCATCTTTGCAGGGAAGGTTTTAGCCAATGGAATTCTCATGGCTAATGAAAAACTTAATTATTTAAAATGCACTCAAACTTTATCAGAAGAACTTGGCATCTTCAGTCTGAGGTTTGCTCTCTGGGATACCTCCCAAGCTCTGCCCAAATGGCAGTGGGATGCTTCAGAAAACAGGGAGAGGCTCTTGTACATCTAAAAAACTTCAATTTCATCTGCCTTGGTGGGGGGAAGGAGAATTTTCTGGGATAGAAACAGCTGGGAAAGGTTTGTGGGTGGAACAGGAGAGGCTGCTCCAATTAGAACCACAGAAAGGTATTCTGTGGGGAAGAGGAAGGATTTCTCCTAGAAACCATGAAAAAACTGGCACTAAAAAGAGAAAAAGTATCATTTCCAAAGCAATTATTACCCTGCACTGTTGATGAGAGAAAGCTGCAGTTGCCAGCATCATTTTTGGGAAAACAAGAGAAAGGCTGCGCTTAATGAGACAAATTTAGTTTAATACTCTGCAGATAAACCCACTTTTGACTGAAGTCACCTCAGCCAGTTGCTGAAGCATGAAAATTGAAGTCCCTAAAGCGCTGTACAAACACTGACAAATTATCTCATTTTATCAAAACATCCCAGGAAGGAGGGGTTTTGCCAAAGGCAACCACAGTGAGAGCCAGGAGAGGAGCTTAAGAGGCTGACATCCAGTCCAAGGGATCATCCTTCATCGTTTTGTAAGGAATCACTGCTTGGAAAGCTGCTCCCAACTAAAACACAATCATGCAAAGTCCTCCTGCCAGCAGTTTTCTAAGCTTGGATACACACAGGAGGAGATCCACTAAAGCTACCACATTCCTGGGTAAATTCCTGCCACGTGCTCCATAAAAATATCTCCAGGTCTGTGGTTTGACACTGAAATTCACAGGGAGAGAAGGAGTAAGGACACAGTCACCATCTGATATTTGGAATTCTTCAAAGCCAAAGATCATGGAATCACAGAAAGGTTTGGATTAAAAAGGCCTTGAAATTCCATCTTGTTCCAATATTCCAACATGGGACACCTTCCACTATCCCAGGCTGCTCCAAGCTGCCTCCAACCTGGCCTTGGACACTTCCAGGGACCCAGGGGCAGCCACAGCTGCTCTGGGCAGCCACAGAGCTGGGAGTGAGCCCTGTGCTGCCTTCAAGTCACAACAGCTCGTGTGGGGCTGCCCAGCTCATCCCTCTGGGGACTGCAAGAGCTGTTCTTGCCACACCAGGGATGCTGGGAGCTTTCTTAGGATAACCTGTCCTAGATTATTCTATATACAAAAAAACTTTGGAGTACTCATAAAGTTCTTACTGAGCTCCCTGGAGCAGAGGGAGACTGAGGAGAGACTCATTGGGATCTGCAGCATGTCCTGAGGGCAGCTCTGCTCTCTGTGACAGGGACAGGACCCAGGGAAGGGCTGGAGCTGTGCCAGGCCAGGTTGGAGATCAGGGAAAGGTTCTTCCCCCAGAGGGTGCTGGCACTGCCCAGGCTCCCCAGGGAATGGGCACAGCCTGAGGCTGCCAGAGCTCCAGGAGCGTTTGGACAGCGCTGCCAGGGATGCACAGGCTGGGATTGTTGGGGGGTCTGGGCAGGGCCAGGATCCATGATCCCTGTGGGTTCCTTCCAACTCAGCACATTCCATGATTCCAATAACTTTGGTCTGCAGCTGGTGACTGGAAAAAGCCAGGAATGGCACTGAAAATGCTGCAAAGCTATGGACCAAAAGCTGCTCTCTGCCTCCAGCTGTGCCTGGATGAAACAGCAGCAACCACAAGTGACATGGAGAGCAGGAATGCTCCCCACTGATGAGCTCCCAGTACTCCAGCGTGAGGCAGAGGAGGAGAGAAGCAGAAGCAGCCCCAGAGAGAGCACGGCTGTGGTTTGTGGGTCACACACAGACGCAGAGCACTGTGAGCTGCAGCTGTGACCACAGCAGGGACCCCGCAGACACACTGCAAAAATAACACTGGGCACCTTGTTCCCTTGCAGGCAGAGGAGGGATGTGCTGCTGATTCCATCCTCACACCCTGGAGAAATCACAAATGGGCCTTGGAAACAGCTCCTCTGGACATGAATACAAAAAAATACCAAAATCACCAAAACTCACGTGGGTTTTTGACCTGTGTGAGTCACAGGCACCCAGCCACCATGCCCTGACTCCTCTAATAAAATGAGTCCACTCCAGCACCAGCTTGGGAATTCATTTAGGGATGTAGAAGGAAAGGTCTAAGGAAGATTTCCCTTGTCCAAGCAAAGACCTCTTCATTCCAGCCCAAGTGATGCTGGGCAGGGCCAGGGAGCCAAGCATTTCCTGAGAGTCCCTGGAAAAGGCACTCCAGGCAAACCATTGGAGAGACCTTGGATTGTCATCCCAAACCTCTTTCCAAACTCTTCCACCACCAGCAGTGCTATCAAAGTCCAGGCCCCTATGTAATCAATTATCCCTTCTTGTTAGAAAGGGGAAAATACAAAATTATTTCATATATCAGAGCTTCACCCATGCAGCCACAGAGTGGAAAGAGAAGAGGGAGCTTTTTCTGCAGTGCTTTAAAAAATGGGACTTCATAAGAAAAGAAAAATTTATGGAGTTTTTAATTTTATTGGGGGGTTTCTTGGTTTATTTTCAGCTCCTTAAATTGTGATTTCCTCCCCACTGTTCTTTCTGCAGAACTTAATAACACCAGAAAAGTGTTGTGTGGCAGCAATAGAGCAGTGAGAAGTAACAACAGCAAAATTACTGGAATTTATCAAGAAAAACCCCAAAACATCTGGTGTGCAAAGCAGTGGCTAAACCTCAATAATCCTTCTAAAAAAGGAAAAATCTGGAAAGACAACTTGAAGGAGAAAAGCAGCAAATACAGAGGGGATTGGAGGAGTAAAAAGGGGTTGGGGATTTGGGGGAGCTCCAGACTATTCAGCCCCTGGTTAAGCATCTTGGGGAAGAAATGCCTGGATTTGTAATTCCCTGTTTCCTCCAACAGTCCTGATCAAACCCAATCCCAGAGCTCCTGAGAAGTGTCCTGCAGCAGCACAGGAGGGAATTGCAGGGAACCCACCAAAAGCAGCGTGGGCAGCAGGGGAGGGGGGGATTCTGCCCCTCTGTCCCTGTGCTCAGGTGAGACCCCACCTGCAGAGCTGCCCCAGCCCTGGGGCCCAGCACAGGAGGGACCTGGAGCTGCTGGAGAGAGGCCAGAGGAGGCACCAGGATGATCAGAGGGATGGAGCAGCTCTGCTGGGAGGAAAGGCTGGGACAGCTGGGATTGTTCAGCCTGGAGAGGAGAAGGCTCCAAAGAGACATGAGAGGCCCTTCCAGGGCCTAAAGGGGCTCCAGGAGAGCTGGAGAGGTACTTGGAACAAGGACCTGCACTGCCAGGACACAGGGAATGGCTTCCCAGTGCCAGAGGACAGGGTCAGATGGGATATTGGGAAGGAATTGTTCCCTGGCAGGGTGGGCAGGCCCTGGCACAGGGTGCCCAGAGCAGCTGTGGCTGTCCCTGGATCCCTGGAAGTGTCCAAGGCCAGGTTGGGTGGGGCTTGGAGCAGCCTGGGATAGTGGAAGGTGTCCCTGCCCATGGCAGGGGGTGGCACTGGATGGGCTTTAAGGCCCCTTCCAACCCAAACCACTCTGGGATTCTGTGGTCCCAAAGATGGAAATGAGGATTCCTTCAGAGTTGATACAGAGTCATCAGCAGCCTTCACCCCTTCCCTCCTGCATTTATCCACCCACTCCTCAGTGGCAAGTGAAGGATGCTATCCCAGGAGTGGGAGCTCCCATAGGGATGCTGTCCCTGTGCCCACCTCCAGAGAAGGCTCCAGGCTCCCCAGCAGCAGAGCTGAGCGCTCTCAGCCCAGGGAGAGCACTGGGCTGCACACAGCCACCTCCTCTGCGTGTCCATGCACACTCCAGCTGCTTTCCACACTCCCACTGAGCAGCAGCTTCCAAGAATCCCAAGGTTTCCTGGGGAGATACAAGGGCTGTCCTGCTGAGCAAGAACAAACCCCGTTATCTCACAGCGCCTTCGCGCTTTGCTCACAGGCACCGGACAAATATTTAATTAAACTCTGGGGAAATATTTAATTAACAGCCTCTGTTTCTAATTAGCAGTGGAAATGATGAGAAGGCAGCACAAGGGAAAAGTCACCAAAGCTGGTGCTGCTGCAGCGATGCCTCGGTGCAGGAGAGAGCCCTGACCCGAGTGGTGTTAGCAGAGAATTTGGGTTAATATCAGGTTATATTAGGCAAATTAAATAATAAAGCACATCACACGTGTCCCACCCCAATGTCACACAAAGCATCACGTGCAGGACGCTCTTCAAAGAGGCCAGGACTGGGAGGACACAATCACTGAGGCTGTGGGGGCAAAGAAAACCCCACAACACCAAGAAAATATCACCTTAAACCACCTCAAAACACGTCCTGTTTGTGCTGCAGCTGACTTCTGGAGCTATGAGCTTTTAAGGAAGCCTAAAAGCAGCCTGGAAAATCCTCCTTTCCATGACACAAGTATCAGGTTTTGGATTAATGATGCTGAAATTTAATAGGCAACCCAACAGAGATGTCAGTGATTTAGGCACTCAATGAAATCCTGATTTCTTTCACTCTTTAAGTGTGAGCAGCTGACAGGCAAACTGTTTTCCAGCAATATTCCCTCTTCTCCTCCAAGAGCAAAGTGTAAGAATGGGGATTACAAAAGCACCTGTTTAACATGGTCAGTTCTCAAACCAATCCAGGTATTCACCAGGACAGGACACTGGGGTTTTTTAAAGCCCTATTTAACCCTTCAACTCCTATTAAAATCCACAAGATTCCTGCTCCCCCGTCTCAAACAATATTTTGACATGCTGCAGATTTGGGCTGATTTCCTACAAAAACGAGTTAAGACCTGGCAGGAAAGATCATACAGAGCCATGTGGGAATGTGTCAGGAGAGTGGATATCCCTCTCCAATTATCAGGTAGTAAGGACTTGGTTCAGCCATTTAACCTAATGTGCCACCAGGCAGGGAAATAATTACCCACTTAATTGACACTTTCTCAGAGGGCAGTGATTGCAGCCAGGAGCAGGAGGGGGGCAAGGCCAGGGCTGGGAGTGGCAGCACAGGGGAGGAGGATGGGGCTGGTGCAGAGGGATGCAGAGGAGATACTGGAGTACAGGGCAGGAAAGGAAGAACCAGATTTCAGCCATGCCTCAAATTCCACCCCTCTGATGAGGAGGGGAAATCTCAGAATCCCAGAATGGTTTGGGATGGAAAGCGCATCTCATCCCACCCCTGCCATGGCCAGGGACACCTTCCATCATCCCAGGCTGCTCCAAGCCCCGAAGTCCAGCCTGGCCTTGGACACTTCCAGGGATCCAGGGGCAGCCACAGCTGCTCTGGGCACCCTGTGCCAGGGCCTGCCCACCCTTACAGGGAACAATTCCTTCCCAATATCCCATCTATCCCTGCCCTCTGGCAGTTTGAAGCCATTTCCCCTTGTCCTGGCACTCCATCCCTTGCAAATATCCATGTTTTGTGTAGCTCCTTCAGCCACTGGAAGACCACAATTATTTCACTCCAGACCTTTTCTTCTGCAGGCTGAACAATCCCAATTCTCAGCCTTCCCACCCAGTTATTTTCCCCTCCCAATGTTTTAGTCTGCAGCAAACAATCCCAGTGGTGCTCCCATTTTGGGCAGCATGGTACAGTTCATGTTTGGAAATCAAATATATTTTCAACATGGAGGCTCCTTTATTCCTATGAATTATTCTCCTGCAGGGCAGAAAACACCTTAGTATTCTTCCTTTTTTTGTTTTTTTTTTTAAAAAAGAATAAAATTATTTTATGGGACAAGCACACCCCTAAAAATTATGTACCTGGCAATTCTATTAGATGTATTCTTTCTGACTATGTTTTCAATATTTTCTAGGTTTCTGAGGTGAAAGCCTTTGTTTCTTCTGGAAAAACCCAGTATTCCCATCCTCAGGATTTGGTGCTAATCCAGCAACCTCCCATGCACACCTTGCTCATTTCCCTTTGCTGCCAGAGGAGGGCTGGGACACCTGGAACCAGAGAGTGGGTCTTGCCCAGGGGTGAGAGCATCACTTTTTGGGCTCACAGGAGTTAGGTGACAGCAATATCAAATGGGAAAGTGACAGCAAGAACTGCTGTAGAAACTCCAAAGCCAGCTGGAAATATATGAAGAATTTATCAGAATAAAAACTGGAGGCATTTGAAGAAGCATCTGCCCTGCTCCTTGCATAAACTCCCTTCCTTCCCATCCACTTGGGGAATGCACAATTCCTGAGTGGCACCTCATTATCCAATTAAAACGGCTAGTTTTTAACAAAGAAATAATGTTAGAATAAAAATGATTAGGTTAATGATTAATTTGAGCTCCTCATATATGAAATAGCTTGGCAATTAATTTGGGGAGGTTTGCACATTTTAAGCTCCTCAGTGTAATTGTGACAAGTGGCATCGCTGGGGCTCCTCTAATTACTTTGTTAATGTGAGCACAGGGAGGTCACCCCCCTGCCAGAAGTAACAGGGGAAATTATATATTTTTTAAAGGAAAATAAACCACTCAGGAATAGTTTCCTGACATCTCTTCTGTAGCCAATGAAAAGGTTTTTCCACTCTTTTTCCAGCAGCAGAGCTGCCTCCTGCTTCCATGGGAAGAGGAAAATGCTGGATCTGATCAGGTTATGAATCAGGTTTGATTTAATAGTGACATCAACATTCACTGTCAGAACCAGGCAGTACACAATTCCCGAGGGATTAACCTCTGGAAATGGCACTTTCAGGTCAAGGTTGGATTGTTTTAATAGGTTCAGTGCTGGATCCTCCAGGATTTCTTGGGGGGAAAGGTGTGGACCATTCCCAGCAGAGCAGCCACACAGGTGCCATGCTCTTCATGGAATCAGCAAGGTTGGAAAAGCCCCCCAACGTCATCAAGTCCAAAAACTGCCCCAGCACTGCCTGATGCCCACAGCTAAGCCACATCCTCAAGTGCCACATCCTCATGGCTTTGAACACCTCCAGGCATGGGGACTCCAAACCTCCCTGGGCAGCCCCTGCCAAGGCCTGAGCTCCCTTG
>NC_031775.1:2746223-2750671 GCF_001522545.3 Parus major | reverse complement strand
CACCAGGGATCACCAGGGATCACCAGGGATCACCAGCATCAGTGGGTTCTACCAGGAAGTGGCTGATTCTCAAAGCAAATCAAGCGTGTTCCGGGGTGGATCTTCCGTCCTGGTCCCCAGGGCCACAACCAGCTCACATCATCACCAGGGCCCAGTGGGACACCCAGCCACTCACCACTGGCCTCAGGCAAAGAAACATCATGGAATTCCAGGATGGTTTGGGTGGGAAGGGACCTTTAAAGACCATCCAGAGCTACCCCTGCCCTGGACAGGGACACCTTCCACTATCCCTGGCTGCTCCAACATTTCCAGGGATCCACAGGGCAGCCACAGCTGCTCTGGGCACCCTGTGCCAGGGCCTGCCCACCCTGCCAGGGAATAATTCCTTCCCAATATCCCATCTATCCCTGCCCTCTGGCACTGGGAAGCCATTCCCGCCACGTCACTCCATCCCTTGTACAGAATCTCTCCCCATCTTTCTTGTCAGCCCCTTCAGGCACTGGAAGGCCACAATTTGATCACCCCAAAGCTTCTCCTCTCCAGGCTGAACAATCCCAGCTGTCCCAGCCTTTCCTCCCAGCAGAGCTGCTCCATCCCTCTGCTGTCCCTCATGGCAGATGGAGCTGAACATGCTGCACTCAAACACAAGGATTAAGGCACAGAGGAACCCATGGGTGGCCAGGGAGCAAAAGCTGGGACATTCTGCTGGGACACAAGGACAACATCAACTGAAGCAGGAATTCTGCTCCATCCCCCCCTTTTCTTAATGGTAATTTTGTAATTTTATGGTAATTTTGTAATTTTAACACCCACTGGAGAGGCTGATCTGTGGCTCATTCCCATCATTTCCACACAGCCCACTTTGTGCATCAGGGACCCTCTGAGCCCACATGCCGGAATTCCCTGGGGGAATGTCAGTCTCCAAAGGGGATTCAGAGCCACACTCCTAACCAGGATTTGAGCCTCTTGTCCTAAATGTATGAAAAAGGCTCATATTTAGGTCTCCTTCCCTAATAACTTCCTCTTGCCCTGTTTTCTCCTGAAAGCTCTTGTGAAACTGCTTGGCGTTTTCTGTGACTCCAGGTCTGGGTGTCCCAATTTCCACTGCTTCCTTCCCATGCACACATCTCCAGCAAGAGGACAGATAAAACTAAACAAACCAATAATAACAACTAAATAACCCACTGGCTAAACAAACTGGGCTTCCCACCACGTGCCAAACCTCCTGCAGGCCTCCAGATGCTCTGGAAAATAAAGAATCTGCTCAAACCACATGTAAAAGGGAGAGATGAAAGCAGGTAAGCTCCCACACTCCAGAATATTGTTAATCCTGGTATCAGGAGCTCGCCAGTCAGTCCTGTCTCATTGGGATCATTTTGTAATTTATCTGCTAACAGCATAAAACCATCAAAGTCACTGGGGGGGGGCTGGCAGCCAGGCTGGGCTCCTCCCCTTTGTGCATCACTGGCTCCAGCCTCTTCTGCTCCCAGCAGTTATCCCAGCAGCTGGAATAAAATAGCTAAAAATACAGAGTTTGTCATCCCCAGATGAATCACTGGAATCATTTGGAAAGATGCTGAATGCAAAGCTAAATAATTAAACGATGAAGGCAAGCACAGATCTGCACAAGTGCACAGAGAGGGTCTTTTACATGGGCACATTTGCAACACAGAGCACAGGGAAAATCCATCTCTCATTAACAAACTCATCCACGTGACTCTCTCTGTTCCTTTTTCTCCTCTCACATCTTCATCCTCCTGTTGCCTCACAAGACACCACTCCCATTGCTGCAAATATAAGGCACAATCAGATTTACAATCACAGAATCCCAGAATGATTTGGGTTGGAAGGGACCTTAAAGCCCATCCAGTGCCANAGCCACAGCTGCTCTGGGCACCCTGTGCCAGGGCCTGCCCACCCTGCCAGGGAACAATTCCTTCCCAATATCCCATCTATCCCTGCCCTCTGGCACTGGGAAGCCATTCCCTGTGTCCTGTCCCTCCATCCCTTGTCCAAAGCTGTGGGAGGAATAAGGTGTCCCCAAAGCTGCTGTCAGTGTCCCTAGCCATGGCAGAATGTGGGACAAGAGGTGGCACTTCTCCCACAGCAGCACAATCGGGCTGTGACGTGCCAGCCCCACGGGAGAATTCCATTTCTTTGCCAACACCACTTGAACAAAGGCACGATGCAAATAAAAACCCCGTCTGAGCTTGGCAGGTCCTGCTGCAAATCCTCATTTATGAATATTGCTCTGCACAACCACTGCTAGAACAGTCCAGGGGTGAAAAACCAGGGGTGAATTTGCTTTGCCCCTGACTTTTTTAATTTGGGATTCATTTCCTACAGGGAAAAGGAACGTTCCCTTTGGGGGTGATATTCCTGTGGCAAAGCTGCCTTTCCATTTTAAAGTCAATCTCTGACATAAGGGATTGACTCATCCACACCTGTCCAGGGCATTTGGATGAATGGCAGCCAGGAGATATTTGCCCAAAAATACACATATTATTTGCCCAAAAATGCATGTACCGCCCTTCCTACTGCACTCCTCCCATTTCAAAAATGTTCATCTTTCAGATTTAGGAATTGTTTGACGCATCTGCTTCCTGGGAAATAAGAAATCAAAGACCCATCCTCACCACTGTCTTCCAGGAGGATACAAGGAATTTTTCTCTAAAAATAATTAACCTAAGTGGAAAAGCCCTTCCCGAGGCTTTTTCTTTCAGAACAGTGAGCTTGGAAAATCTGGGAAATCCCCACACTGTCGTTTTCCTGTAAAAACCATCATGTAAAGATAGAGCAAACCCATCAAATTTAGGATGGCAAGGGATTCCTACTCCCTGAGTGCTGCACAGAAATGGAAGCCCATCCAGGAGGATATCCCTGTAAAAAGGCTCTGGGAAGAGAAAACACTCCCACATTGGGAGTAGGAACTGATACATGTATAAATCACCAACAGCTTTAGGAGGTTTCTCCTGTCTCCTTCATCTCCTTCCCAATATAAAAAAGTTCAAGGCCAGGTTGGATGGGGCTTGGGGTAACCTGGGATAGTGGAATGTTCCTGTTCATGGCATGGGGTGGGACTGGATGAGATGCAAGGTCCTTTCCAATAGAAATCATTCCAAGATTGTGGAATAAAACAGAAAATGCAATTGTTATTGGAGATGGGAGACAACAAAAGGAACCAGGTCTGTATTTGGACTGCTTTAGGCTTTGGTTTTTGTCCTCCCCACAGCAGAAGGGATTATACAACACTTCATGTTCTATTCTGTGCAGCGCCAGGTTTTACAGAACAACCCACTAAATATCCTAAGTGAGATTTCTGAAGCTCCCATGAGGGATTTGAACAGCCAGCTGCTGGGGAAGCTGAATTTACTTGTAAATATTCAGCTTGTGAGGGACTTCAACAGTTGTTCTTAGTGAAACAACTCCACACAGCTCCACAAAACCCAAGCTGCAGGATGATGCTGACCTGCTCCCCTCCTGCCTTCTCCCCCAAATCATCAGGGTCACCCCTTAGGGACTAACACAGGGTTAAAGCTGCTCATTAATTAATAGTCTATCACTCATTTATCAACACATTTACTCAGCAGAAACCCCTCATCTGTTGTTACCTGTCTGCAATGCAAATACATTGAGCAATACAAAGTCTCCACACCAAAGGCTGCTGCATTCCCAAAGCCTTTTACTGCTGGAAGCAACAGTTTAGGGAAATTCTCTCATCCTTATAAAGATCCATCTTCACTGCAAAAGCTCTAAGTACAATCCTATTTCTCAGCAATATAGGGATGGAACATCCAAAATATATGTATATATGCTTTCTCTTCCCAAGCTGCCTTCAAACCAAGCAAAACCCCTCCTTATTTCAACACCATTCTGTTTTCTACCACCACATTTATTTGAACTATTTGAAAAATATTTCCCTGGGATGAGCAATATTTTAGATCTCAAGCCAACAGAAGAATATTCTCAGCCTAATTTTAGGAATTCTTAAAACCAAGTCATTAGCCTAGAATTTTATCCATCTAAAGGTGGGTTGTGCTGGGAGGTTAAATTCAATTATCTTTTTTTGATAACAGATTAACTGAGGGATCAGCACAACTAATGAAATACTTAATGAACAGGATTAAAAGAGCCAAGCTAAAAAAGGAAAAGAAATCAGGTGAGCCAAGGCCACTGGAGATGTATTGAACAGGAATGGAAATTTTGCTTATTTTTCCCAGGGAAATTTAATTCCCAGAGTGATGTGACCATGGGAAAGCAGAGGTGGACAGAGCTTTCTTAGCTGGGGAGATCCTGGATCTGCTGCTCCGTATCCTCAAAACCTCATTCCTGTGCTGCACACCAAGATCAGCACTTCCAAAGGCCACCACGGCTTGGATCACCATGGACAGGGATGGACCATCATGGATGATCATCAATCACTATGGATCACCATGGATCACCAGGGA
>NC_031775.1:2715360-2744133 GCF_001522545.3 Parus major | reverse complement strand
CCTGGCCTTGGACACTTCCAGGGATCCAGGGGCAGCCACAGCTGCTCTGGGCACCCTGTGCCAGGGCCTGCCCACCCTGCCAGGGAACAATCCCTGCCCAATATCCAATATAAACACATTCTCTTTCAGTTTGAAGCCATTCCCCCTTACCAGGAAATGATGCTATGACACAGGAAGTTGGCACAGACATAAAACCACCTTCAGAAAATTGTGGATTAATTTCTATGTGAACTCAGAGAAATAAATTCTGTTCTGTGTTCTGATGATTTATTGTATTTTAAATATATGAGCTCATGCAGTGTAATTGGTCGTGGCATATTTTGCATGATGAACACAACAAATTGGCTTTTGTGGAGCTGTTCCAAGCAGTTGTTCAAGACAAAAAAAAGTAATTAGTGAAAGCAGCTATTAGTGACAAGCTAAATGGGGAAAAATGGTTTTAACCAAATCTACTGTGAAATCTGCACCACACAATTTAATCGAAGCCTCTTGGATTCCAGCTCCTTCCCAGGACTTGTTGAATTGCCATTGCATATAAACATTCATAGTGTAAATATGTGTGCAAATAACAGTTTAAAGAACAAAATGAACCATATGCATGGGAATTGAGAGCGTTGACTTTGTGACCAAACAATTTTCAGCCCATTTTAATATCCACTTTATAAACACAGGCTTTGCAGAGAGTTTAGGAAAAGCAATTCAGACTGGAAAATTGTTTTTAAAAACAGAGCTGCATAGGCAAAAAGGGTTTATATTATACATAAATTATTGGAACAGGGAAAGGCTGGAGTGGGGAAGAACCTTAAAGCCCATCTCAACCCACCCCGTGCCAAGGGACACCTTTCACTATCCCAGGCTGCCCCAAGCCCCATCCAGCCTGGCCTTGGGCACTTCCAGGGATCCAGGGGCAGCCCCAGAGCTCCTCTTCCCATGCTGAACAAACTCTCCCAGCACAAATTTAAATTTCTCAGCACAAAACACAAAATAATCTCCACACAACATCAATGCACACGATTTAAAACAAGACCGTCCTCTCCCCGTCTGCCGAGATAAACCATCCATAGGATTTTATCAGCAAGGAATTCTCTCCTCTGACAAACACAACCTGGAATTGCATTGCATTAATTTAGAGGTTTACAGGTTAATTCCAGACAGGCAAAACCCCTTGTTGGTGTGTGTTCAAACCTGTGGTAGCTCTGAGGCTCTCCTGCTGCCTGCCCACACACAAAATCTCTCCACAGGTCTGAAAATCCTCCTTCCCCAGCAGCCATCCCTTCTGTTTCCAACAGACACCTCACACGGGCTTGGAAACCGCAGGCCAACGGCACAGGAGGAAAAGATGTTGCTCCAAAGTGGATGCAAACCCAGAAGGTGCCAAGGAGCGTTTGGACAGAGCAGGATTGTTGGGGTGTCTGTGCAGGACTGGGAGCTGGACTGGATGATCCTGTGGGTCCTTCCAGCTCGGGGTATCCCATGGTTCCATGCACTATCCATAGCTCTGAGAGGATTAATTGAATGGATGGGACAATCAGCTTTTAATGTTGATCAGAACAGTTCCCAGAGAGAAAAGCTGAACAAGCCTTTCCCAATGGATCTGTTCCCAAAGCCTCACCTGGAAATCACACCTTCGTTATTCAAGGCTCAAACATTTAATAAGTGGCCATGATTAACTCCAGCAGGGTATAAATGCAAGGGGGAAAGCCCAGCCTATCCCAAGGCATTCAGAATTCCCTTGCTGGTGTCATGACAGGAGGAGTTTGCACATTCAGCTGTGCTGTTTGTCCCAGCTTGTGGAATCTTTGCCATTCCAACACACATAAATCTCTTGGGACGTGGAAATAACTGTGGGATCATTGATGAGTCCGGATGTCTCTGGACTCATAAAGAGTGAATTTACAGCAGTAATTCACAGAATGTTTTCCTATACAGTGAGAAAAACTAATTATTACTGCACTGAAATTCATCACTGTCGTAAGAATTAATGGAGTTTGAGGAGCAGTGAAGTCACCCCGAGGTGTTGCCTTAATTATCCCGTCAGTCTTTACGAGTTTCAGTCTCTGCAGTGGTTAATAAAGGTTAATGCCTCCCCTGTTCCAGAAATATTACATGCAACTTGACAAATATTTGGGGAAAATAAGTTAGAGAAGCTGCAAAATAACTCCACATTACAACAAAATTCATCCACTAAAGGTCTCCCAGACAGGCCACTCTCCTCAGGAGGGCTGGCAGAGGCTGACTTTTAATGTCATTAACCTTGGCTGCCTAAAATTCCTAATTTTAGAATATGTGGAGTAGAGTGACTGTGATTTTCAGCCCCAGCTGGAGTCCCCAGGATTTCTGGGGTGTTTCCAGCAGACTCTGGAATGTATGAGATGCTGGAATCTCTAAATGGCA
Source organism: Parus major (assembly GCF_001522545.3). Lineage (NCBI taxonomy): Eukaryota > Metazoa > Chordata > Aves > Passeriformes > Paridae > Parus > Parus major. Next base: position 2,741,739 of record NC_031775.1, on the reverse strand, counting down.
TCAGGCTGCTGACGTCAGTTTAGGGTATAACAAGACCAGCACATTCCTCAACTCAAACCCACACTAGAACCTCTGGGATTAGGAATATTCCTCCCTCTTTCATTAAGAAAACCTTGTGGAGATCCCAGTGACAAATCAGTCCTGGAGTGTGTGTCCTGCCAACACCCCTGAGACACACGGCTGTCCCCAGCACTGGAGGGACCTGGAGCTGCTGGAGAGAGGCCAGGGGAGGCACCAGGATGATCAGAGGGATGGAGCAGCTCTGCTGGGAGGAAAGGCTGGGACAGCTGGGATTGTTCAGCCTGGAGAGGAGAAGCTTTGGGGTGACCAAATTGTGGCCTTTCAGTGCCTGAAGGAGCTACAGAAAACACGGAGAGAGATTCTGTATAAGGGATGGAGGGACAGTCAGACACAGGGAATGGCTTCCCAGTGCCAGAGGGCAGGGATAGATGGGATATTGGGAAGGAATTGTTCCCTGGCAGGGTGGGCAGGCCCTGGCACAGGGTGCCCAGAGCAGCTGTGGCTGCCCCTGGATCCCTGCAGTGTCCAAGGCCAGGTTGGACTTTGGGGCTTGGAGCAGCCTGGGCTGGTGGAAGCTGTCCCTGCCCATGGCAGGGGTGGAATGGGATGAGCTTTAAGGCCCCTTCCCACCCAGACCATTCTGAGATTTCATGATACTTGTGTGGGTATGACCTCAGCCTCAAACCTCAGCAGCCTGCAGAGAATCAATAATGTTAGGTTATTCTAATATATTCTAATGTCAAGGTAAAATCTTCCTGGATGGAGATGCAGCTCTGAAGTGTTTCCAGTGGCAGGGCCTCACCCATTCCCAGGCTGGAACACAAACACAAGCTCCCAAAGCCACCAACACCTGTTCCTGTCCTGGCACCAAAGCATGGGGGACTCAAGAATTAGATCACCAAGGACGTTTTATTTGTGGAGGATTATTTGTGCACATCTCCAACAGCCTGGAACATTTGGGTTTGGAGGAATTCACACAACTGTGCATCAGCTATGTGTTCCCATCACACCTGAGAGCTGTAACACCCCACTGCAGCAGGAATTACAGCATTGATTAAAAGGCCTCAACGCTGTTCCAGCCCTAATGTGAGGGCTGAGAGCAGACACACAATGAATTCAGAATGCTCATGGCCCACACAAACCCACAGCAGTTCATTAGCTACGAAAGAACATTAAAAAAAGAGAGAAGAAATATGGAAATGAGTGTTTCTTTTCACAAGGAATCATTTCTTCTCCAGGTTCTCCTCTTATGCTGTTGAAGGATTGATATTAATTGAAATTAATTGATATTAAAGGACAAAGCTGGGAACACTTTGCCTTTATCAGATTAAAGCAATTACAAACTGTTTATAAAGACAGTTTCATAATATTAGTTTTGTTTTCTCAGAAAAGAAGACTTAATTTGCAAACGAAGTTGGAAAATTAAGATTGGCTCCTCCAAATACAACATCCTCCAAAAAAAACCCCTGCCTGAGAAACTGCTCAGTCTTCCTGGTTGATCCCAGCTGTAAACCTTCCCCAGATGAATTTAAAAGTGTGCATTGTCAATGGATCTCTGCCACCTCCCCATGTTCCCAGCACAGAGGAGGGGAGGCTCCAGGGAGACCTTAAAGCACCTTCCACTACCAAAGTGAGCTTACAGAAAAGAGAGACAGGGACTGTTTCCATGGTTGGATAGTAATGGGAAAGGGGAATAGTTCTGAGCTAAAAGAAGTGAGATTTGTGGGATATTGGGAAGGGATTGTTCCCTGGCAGGGTGGACAGGCCCTGGCACAGGGTGCCCAGAGCAGCTGTGGCTGCCCCTGGATCCCTGGAAGTGTCCAAGGCCAGGTTGGACTTTGGGCCTTGGAGCAGCCTGGGACAGTGGAAGGTGTCCCTGCCCATGGCAGGGGGTGGCACTGGATGGGATTTAAGGTCCCTTCCAACCCAAACCAGTCTTGGATTTTAATGAAATGAAAAATAAAAAGCCAGAGCCATCACACACCCATTGAAGTCTGGGCTTTTACTGACTGATAGATTGGCACCAGAGCATCTTTGTGATAAACACATCAGTGTGCTAGAAATGCACCAATTTATTTGGGAAGCGACCCCAGGAGTGCAGGATTCAGGAGCACCCACCACTAATCCAGCAAGAATGGAACCACTCTTTTCCAGACACTAATGACAAAGTCATTACAACACACATTAAAGCAAGCCCAAGGGGGCACTGTGCTAATGAGCCTGCTTGATTCCATGCCTGGCTTTACATCTATTTCTTATATATTCCCATTCCCACCGGAGACAGTGCAGCACATCCCTGCTTTTCTCTTCCCCAAATGTCCTGCTCCAAAAGCAGCTGAAGGACAAGCCTGCCTTGCCAGCTGCTCCTGGGGCTCTGGATTATGAGGATGTGGGAGAAGCACCACAGCAGTGTAGGATCATCCTGTGTAGTGTATCCCAGACCTGCCTGCAAGCTCATTCCACACAAATATTTATGGCAATCCTGGAAGCAAATATGTTTGTACGGGGTTAATTAGGGAACAATACATTATCACTGATGTCTTGCAATGCTTTTGTTAATAACCAGGAGGAAATGAGGGCACAGCAAAGCCTGGGAGCCTCCCAGTTTCTTGCAGTAGCTGATGGAGTGATGAAGCATTTTATTTGCCCATAATTAAGGGGGATTATTTTAGTAATGGAGCAGGAGTTGAATATCAGCTGTTAAATACAGCCACCACCATCATCTTCCTGGACTTGGAAGGAGGATTTCTGTTAAACCCCAAAAAACTCTACAGCAGCAGCAGCCAAAACAAGATTATCTCCTTTCCCAATGCTCTATAAAGCTGGGGAATTACTGAGTCTTTTTAGATACTACAATGTTTGTCAAGCAACAATTAAAAACGCACCAGCGATTAAGCAAACACCATAAAGCTTTTACAATTCATTTGAAGCAGGCAAATATTTGTGCAGCCAAATTAAAAAAATCCCAACCAACATTGAAGTATTTGGCTCTCTGAAGATTCAAAATCCTTCATTTTGAAAGTGGATTTTTAAAAATCCTTTTTAAGACTCCAAAGCCATCCTACCTGGCTTTGGGACCCATCAAGGGATGGGGCAGGCACAGATTTTTTTTTGTTCAATCACAGAACTGTCATCAGCAATGGCACACAAATAAGTATTACCTGCATTTACAGCTAAGAATTCCCATATAGTGTTAATTGTATGGGATAAACCAGCCCCTTCCCAGGAAGTTTCCAATCTCAAATTATCCCAGATTTCCAGACCCCTGTGCTAAAGGGTAGGAGGGCTTATCCAAAATCAAGCTTTCAGAACAAAGCAGAAATCTCAACTCAGTCTGAAACTGTGAGCTTCACTCCAGGTGTATTTTTCCCTCTGATAAAAGGAAATGCCATCCCCTGGGAAAGGTGGGACGATGGGGATGAGCTCTGCAGGGCCCCCGCTGTCCCCACCCAAACTGGGCCATGTCCAAACAGCTCCAAGTCTGAAACAGAAGAGCACTTTAAAACTGTTAAATCTTCCCTAAACACCACAATGCAGAATAAAGAGGATTTTAAACACTTTCCCGTGTTTTGTCACCTCTACCTGAGCATTCTCCCACTCTCCTGCACGTCCCATTCCCATGTAGTCCCCTCCCATCTGCCAGCGTTCATCCAGCTGTGGGGAAAAGTGCACTCCAAAATCTCCCAAAGAGGGGGTTTTAGCATGTATTGGGAGTTAATGTTTAACCCAGACCCCTTCCCAAAGCAGCTCCTGTGTCCCTGGACACAGAGGTGTACACTGGAATAACAGGAGATGGGCACTGCTCCGTCTCCTAGGGAGCAGCAGAAGCAAAGGTGGGATCCCTGACCCCCACCCCTCCCAGGAGGGCACTTACAGAGCTGCCATTCCCAAACTCCCCAACTAACTGGGGAGAGTGCTCAGGAGATGCAGTTTGAGATCTGTAGGCCGGATATGAAGGAAAACTTCTTTTCCAAGCAGGTGTCCCTCTGGGTCAGGGCACCTTCAGGGTGCCAAGGCCTGTTGGACAAAGCCAAGACTGCCTGACAAACCCTCTCCCAGAGAGAGGTTGGAGAAGCTTTCCTGAGGTCCTTCCCAACCAACACAAGCCCAGGACCAAGGGAGGTGTCTGGTTACCACAGGCAGAGCACCTGAGTTTCTCCTTCACACACAAAGCACAGTAGCCTTCATCTGCTTCCTTAAATCAGCTAAACTCACCTAAATTCCCTCCATTTCCCCAAAAACAAAGCCAACTGTGCTGTGTTAGCAGAGAGTATCTGACAGCAATAAGTCTGTATTTGGGATCTCTCTCAATGGAAGAATCACAGCAGTGCTCAGAAATGATGAAGGATTACAAAAGCAGAGGCAGAAGAAATTCAAGGAACATAAAGGACTCTGAAGAGGTTCAAGAGACTCCTCCAACAGGGAATACAGCATCAAATCAGATTCTGAGCAGCCTTTAAGTAGAGAATGTGCCTTCCCAAGGAGGAAATGTGCCAGGAAGGCGGGAGAGGCACATCCCAGCAGTGTCTCTGCCGTGGGTGCTCAGGTGTATCTGGGCACAGCCCTTCCAAAATGGGGCTGGTGACATGGACAAACCCACCATGTGGCATTTTCACACCCACTCAGGCAATTGATCCCACTGCAGGCAGCTCCTGTGACCCTCATCAGCTAAGCTGTGTGAATTTAATCAGCCTCTGCTCCTGCCCTCTATGACAGGTAAGTCAGGCAGGGTAACCTCAGAGCTGAAAAACAAACACAAGGAATAAAGACAATTCTAGCTCTTCAAAGGCAGCCAGGATTTTGCCTTGCTCAGATCTCTGCACTTAGTTCCCAGTGCTGTCAGATCGCTTCAGGTGTCTGGAGTTCACCTCAATTCCCATCAGAAAAGCAATCCAGGGTGTCCAGGACATGTCAGAGGAAAAGAGAAGACAGCTTTAGGGTGGCACCTGCGCCTTCTGCTGTGTACAGAAGCGCTGGGCCACGCTGAAAAAACAAAGAACTAACAAAACATAGCTGAGCCTCTTCCCACGCTCCTCATTCCTGGAGTTAATTAAAAAAGAGACACTATTTAAATCTCATTTCCTCCAGCTGGGCGTCAGGCACAGGCTGCAAAGGGCAGAGCAGAGCTTCACCAAACCCATTTCAAACACTACTGACTTTGATATTCTGGACTAAAGGGTTTTGCAAATAACTTCAGAGAAGTGAATGCAGTTGTCACCATTTCTGTTGTCTGGATGGGTTTTATTGCAGCCTAAAGATAAATAAAAGCACTGCAATTCAGAGTCCAATCCCAGAGAAGATGTAATTCATGAAATATAATGAGGTTTTCAAACGTGCAATACAGAGAACTTGTTTGGTGCTTTTTTTTTTTTTTTAATTAAAAAGCCTATCTGCAGTTTTGTCAATTTATCTGGTATCCAAATGCTTTTAACACTGGCACTTAAATAATATGAAATCCATCTTTTCTAGGGAACTTCAGAGCACATAAATACAAGTAAACTACAGCCCTCTTCAGCATCCCAAACTTGAGCAAATACTGGCAGCCTTAGGGATCTGGGAAAGGGGCTCAGCCTGGAGCAAAGGAGGCTCAGGGCAACCTTCTGGCTCTGCACACCTCCCTGACAGGAGGGGACAGCCAGGGGGGGGTCAGGCTCTGCTGCCAGGGAACAGGGACAGGACAAGGGGAAACGGCCTCAAGCTGTGCCAGGGGAGGCTCAGCTTGGACACCAGGAGGAATTTCTCCATGGCAAGGGAGCTCAGGCCTTGGCAGGGGCTGCCCAGGGAGGTTTGGAGTCCCCATGCCTGGAGGTGTCCAGGGAAGGGCTGGACATGGCACTCAGTGCTCTGGGCTGGGGACAAGGTGGGGATCAGACACAGCTTGGACTCCATGATCCTGAAGGTCTTTTGCAGCCACAATGATTTCATCATGGGAGTAGTTATTATTATTATTGGAATTATTATTATTCCATCAATTTGATTATTACTGCATCATTGCCACAAACAAACGGATTTCAGGTCACAAGGTCGATACCATGGAAGAGATGCCAGCTGTTTTGTCCCAGAGCATTTGCAGCTGAAAAGGCCAGGAAGCCTGATGAGACACCACACAATCCCTAAAAGCACACTGGGATTTTCAGCTTCTCTCCAGAATTCTGCTTCTTTCAGGAGGTGTAACTGCTGTGTAGCATTAATCAGTATTTTAAACTATCAGAGCAGTAACACAGAGCTGCCCTGTGCAGCTTTCTCCTCACTTGAAACATCTCCCCACAAGGCCTGGGCCATGTAAAAAATCCCACTTCAAACAACATCCCTGAAATGGAGACAAGATACCAACAGCCCCACTATCAAAGTGTAAAGCAATCAAAGCATGGCAGGAGTAGCAGCAATAAGGGTGGAATGCTGAATGCTGCATAATGAAAAGATTCTCTTTTATCAACACAGGAACTGTCTGCAAAACATCTACAACTGCAAGGCAGCTTCTTGGTCCCTCAGGCTGCAATTTCACCCCTGGTAGCAGAGGAGGGTGAAGTCCTCGTGTGCAGTCACCTTCATGCCCCTAAAAACCTTCCAGGGACCTTCACTCCCACAGAACACATCAGCACGGAGATCAGAGGAGCTCAGCTGGGCAGGGCATGAGCCTCCACAGTGGCTCTGTTAGGTTTAGGCTCAGCTTCCTGGCTGGAGGAACAGCCCAGCCCTTCCCTGTTTTCCCCCTGTGCCCTGCTCAGGTGAGACCCCACCTGCAGAGCTGCCTCCAGCTTGGGGGTCCCCAACAAAAAAAGGACCTCGAGCTGCTGGAACAAGTCCAGAGGCCATGGAGATGCTCCAAGGGCTGGAGCCCCTCTGCTCTGGAGCCAGGCTGGGAGAGCTGGGGGTGCTCACCTGGAGAAGAGAAGGCTCCAGGGAGAGCTCAGAGCCCCTTCCAGTGCCTAAAGGGGCTCCAGGAGAGCTGGAGAGGGACTGGGGACAAGGGATGGAGGGACAGGACACAGGGAATGGCTTCCCAGTGCCAGAGGGCAGGGATAGATGGGATATTGGGAAGGAATTGTTCCCTGGCAGGGTGGGCAGGCCCTGGCACAGGGTGCCCAGAGCAGCTGTGGCTGCCCCTGGATCCCTGGAATGTCCAAGGCCAGGCTGGATTTGGGGCTTGGAGCAGCCTGGGATAGTGGAAGGTGTCCCTGCCCATGGCAGGGGGTGGAATGGGATGAGTTTTAAGGCCCTTTCCAGCCTAAACCATTCTGTGATTCTTTGATTTCCCCTGATTTTGTCTCCTCTCTTCCAGGGATGTTCAGATACCAGGGGAAGATGCCAATGCCAGGACTGCTCTGCCTTGTTCTGAACCTTGCCATAGCTAAAAAGGCCTGGAAAGCAAGAAAAGCTTCATGTGATACTTGTGGAGAATTTAAAAGAGTAATTTTAGTATTGTTGCTCATACACATTTTTCCTCACAATAACTCCACAGTACTACAAAAGACATGGGGGGAAAATAATAAACATTATTCATCAATGAAACCTGTGGTAGGTTTAACATTGGAAAAATCCTCCTGTTCCATGTGGGCTGGGGAGACCTGGAGCCCATTGCTGCCTCAGGCAGCAGGATCCTCATGATCCAAAGGGATCAGCCAGTGGGGGTGGTGCTGCTACACCCTCATTGAAAGCAATAGAAATTGAGTAACTTTTACTGAATAGTACCATTTTTGAGCTTATTTTAGGGAGATTGTTCTATGATTCCCTTAATGGAAGCTCATTGGAAGTGATGGACTTGAGACAAAGGGAAGCACAACTCCTCCAATCCAATCAATCAAACGTTTAAATTAATCCAGTGCCTCTCAGAAAGAAACATTGAATTACAATGGGCAAAATAATCTTTACAAACTCTGCTTTCATGGACAGCAGGAAAGGCAGCTTGGGGTGATTTCATGTCATCAAGGAGCTTCTAAAAGTGGCTTTAGAGAACAGAAGGTTGCTTTGGTTCTGAAACACAAATTGATCAGTTCTGGGTCTGTCTTGGTGCCAAGTGACTTTTTGTTCCCCAGTTACTACCAGGAAATAGTTCAGAATTTTTATTCTAAATTTATTCTAGACATATTTGACTATTTAATAGTCAATAAATTTTATACATTGTGGGGCAAATCCAGCCCCTGTGCTGTCTGTTGCATTTTAATCTGGGAAAAGACCACGTGTCACTGAACCCATAAATTAATATTTATGGCAAATATTCCATTGCATCCCCTTGTTTATCAAACTCTGCCCAAAGCAAAGCTTTACTGTCGACAGCAAAGTTCAGTCACCTCATTTCTCACAGCTGCTCTGGCCATATTTCAAACATCAGCAACATTTTCAGTGACATCCATAAAAAGGGATGAAATGGGAGCTCTTATGAACTAATTATCTGACATCTGCTTCTAATATTAACTAATCCTTCAAGGGTTGCACAGAGAAAGTCATCATGTCTTTATAACAGTGTTTAAGTGATGGGATCTCAGCTCATTCCACTCTGCAATTAAATCAATGTGAAAAATACCAACAAAATTATTTCGACAAGTGTTCCAGAACAACGGAAGCTCTTCATTTCCCTGGCATGGTGATCACCCTCCTCCTGTATCAGACACAACAAACAGGGCTTTGTTATTTATTGTTACTTTATCTGCTTGGCCATACAGGTCCATAGAGGTTTTAAACATGGATTTAACACTGAAAGTTTTTCCCATAAATAAATATCCAGTCTTAAAGCTGCCCATGATGCCAGAACCTCCAGGTATTCACCTGGATAAGAGAAGGATCCAGGGAAACCTCAGAGCCCCTTCCAGGGCCTAAAGGGGCTCCAGGAGAGCTGGAGAGGGACTGGGGACAAGGGATGGAGGGACAGGACACAGGGAATGGCATCCCAGTGCCAGAGGGCAGGGATAGATGGGATATTGGGAAGGAATTGTTCCCTGGCAGGGTGGGCAGGCCCTGGCACAGGGTGCCCAGAGCAGCTGTGGCTGCCCCACCTCTTCCTTCAGCACCTCCTTTAAGGCTTTAGAAAAGGGGATAGGAAGCAGATCCTGGGAAATTTGTGAATCCTGGAATCCCAGATTGTTTTGGGTTGGATGGGACCTCAAAGCCTATCCAGTGCCATCCCTGGCATGAGCAGGGACACTTTCCACTACCCCAGGCTGCTCCAAGCCTGTCCAGCCTGGCCTTGGACACTACTTAGGGATCCAGGAGCAGCCACAGCTTCTCTGAGCAACCAACACGCCTGGGGATGTTTCAGGTACACAATGATCCCAGGAGGTGAATGAATTTTCCATTCTGTTTTCTCTATTTCTCTTGGATTAGTCTGTCCCTCAGTTAAAATTTCAGTTAGGACCACCCATTCCTGTGCCTGTGCCTCCAAAGCCACAGAAATGCCATCCTGAAGATGCTCCTGAAGAAGAAGAGGGGGAAAAGAACTCCTGCTACACTTTGTCCATTGTCCTCAACATCATTTTCTCATTATCATCTTCTTGGAGGAATAATCAATCCCATTTTGTCACATTACAAAACCTGTAAAGGTCACAGAAAAATACAGGCAGTGGAAGGGTGAGTTTAAATTACCTTCTCCCAGGATATATCCATTTATATTCCATTTATCTCCCACCAGGCACACCAGACTGGCTGGGCCACCCCGGGTTTCTTATCTCCATGTAATATCAGAGAGATTTTAATCAAACAGCTGAGTATCTAAAGTCAACTTCCTTCCAAAGTGTGTTTTAGGGAGAGCTGAACAAACTTTACCCTCGCTCCTGTAATTGTTGGAGAACATCTAAAGGCAACATCCTTCTACAAGGCTTTTAACGAGTCTCTGCAGTTTTAATTGGCAACTCGCTGCTGCTTTATTTTTCCTCACAAATTATCCATGTTACCAAGCTCCTCACAAAGTTCTGTCATTCCTGGGGCTGCAGCAAGCAGTGCACAGGACTCCATTAAAACAAAAACAGCAGTGGAAAATTCAAACTCATCCAGGCTTGGCAAGGAAGGGCTGAGCTCCCGCCTTAATCCCTCTGTGCCGCGCTGGGTTTTGTACAATTAGTGCAGCTGGCAAGCACAGCAGCTTGAGGGACTCTTGTGCTGCCTTTTGAGGGCCAGCAAAAGGATTTACATAATTTAGAGTTTAATAACTTCAGCTTTTGCTTGCTTTTTTTTTTTTTTTTTTTGCTAAGAGTTCTCCTAAAAAACACGGGTTGGTGTGGAGTTTAACTCCCCTGAAATCATCAGTCTCGCACAGAGACGTTTCTAGGGGATGGTTTTATTTGAATTTTACCCCCAAGAGAATCCATTTTGGGTGCTAAGACCATTTCTAAAAGAAGCAGAAAATCCTTAGAGGATGAAGAATCTGCTCCTTCCACAAAATCTGCCTTAAATCACCTGCAAAATTTTGCTCCACGCATTATTCTTTAAGAGGAATGAGCACTTCTGCACAATATTAAGAGCAGATTAATTTCACTTCCTCCCACATCTTTTCTCCTATCAAAATGAAGAATCACAATGTTTTAAACAAAACCTCAATTCATCTGGGGGATTTCTGTCTTTTTTGTCTTTTTGCTGACCTCTCATAGATCATTTTTACAACCATGTCTTTAAAAAGAGAGGATCAGAGACATCGTTTTAGGTGCAGCCATAACAAGCGGTGTTTTCCCCATTCCAAACCTAATTATTTGTTGGAATCATGGAAGAAAGTGTGGTTCTGCTTTGAATTGCAAGCAGTATCCAGGTTTGCACGCAGGCACTTGAGAACTCTGGATAATCAACAGAGAGAGGGAGAAATTAGCTGCTGATTTGGATTTCATTGAGTGTGCAATGGAAGGTGATCTGTGAACATCAAGGAGTCAGTAAGCTCCATACTTAGAGCAGACTGACCAGTTTCTACCAGAAGAAGGAAAAGCGAACCAAAAAACTCCCAAACACCCCACTAATATCTGGAAATGTAAAGCAAACACTACAGAATAACCAAACAAAAATCAGATGTCAATAAGTGTAAGTTTATTTTTAAAAAAGGCCACATGTCAGGAGATGTGTCCCTGCCTTCCCTGGTGCTCCTCAACACCCAAGTTTGGGCTCTTCCCAGGCCCTCCTTGAACTCAAACCCCACTCTGCTTTTATTTAAAACTGCAATAATAGGGAAAAAAATATGCTAATAGTGCTCCTGGGGCAGGCTTTTCAAAGCCCTGGAGTGCCTTATTAAAGAGGTCGTTATGAGACAGGAGTCAGATCAGAATCATTAAATTTTAACATCTCCTAAATTCTATTGCAAAGACAAAGCCCTTCCTCCAGTGATTTATATTTGAAGTTTGCTCCTGCAGAGTAAGCACGAGCTGAAGAGCCTGTGTAGACTAACAGTGAATAATGACACTAAAATCTTTATTATTTACAAACCAAAGCCAGGGTACACATAAAACCCAGATCCAGGAGGAGATGTCAACTCAGCTGACACCTCATTATGGCCCAGCTGCAACGCTGAGCTCCACACCCCAATAAATCCATCCTTCACTCAGCCTCTGCTGCAACTTCATCCTCAGAAAGCAGCTCTTAATGTCCTCGTAATGAAGTACAAGCAGGCACATCAAAACACACTCCTGACACTCTGGAGATGATGGAAAGCTCTCTCCTGAAAATTGGGAAGCCCTGAGTGTTTCTCCAAATGGGAGCTGGATGATGTTCCCTGACACTTCTTTACCACCAGTGCTGAGTGTCTGTTCTCACTACAGTCACCAGTTCCATTTCTCTGGGAATAAACCTTGGAATGATCCAAGTTATCCCCAGGCTTAATGGAGTATTTACCACCACTCCCCTTTCTAGGGATTTCCTACATTTACTGCTCATTTCCCGAAGGAACAAGCAGGTGTTTGAAGCTGTGTAGGATCAGCTAAGTCAATACCATGCCCTGAGGGGACGTGAACACCTCCACACCCTCAGCTCAGAGGCGAGCTGCAGCAGTTCCCCAAGCTCATTACAACCCCAAATGCACTGATTTGTGCACTAACTAGAGAGAAAATTCCTCAAAGTCCCTTGCTGGCCCTGGGAAAGAGATTAAAACCCAGCAGAACTCTAATTACACAATGCTGCCGGGGAAGGACCAGAGGAACGAGGAACACAGAATCCTCTTCCTTGAGACTCTCTGAACAGTGACCTTACCCCTGCCCCCAGTTTAAGCAGGACAGAGGGATTTGGGACAGCTGAATGCCAAGTGCCACTCTGGAGGGGAGCCCGAGGCTGTGGAAAAGGCACTAAGAGGAAAACTGTCAGGAAAACCTGCAGTGTATAATCCCCTGTGGGAGTCCCTTGCACAGCCAGGTGAGAATGGCCACAGGAACAGAGTGGTTATGTGGGATTCAGCTCGTGGGAATGTAGGATCAGGTGCCTTTTAGCTCTGCACTCCTGAGAGGAAATAAACAACAGCCATCTTCTCTTTGCCTTTTCTAAGATTTGACCTTTCCCTCTGCTCTTTCCAACCTTCCCCAGCTGTATTTATCACACAAACCTGCTGCTTCTCTGAATTTTTCACCATCACCTGAGGTACCCAGCACTTGTGTAAAGGCAAGGTTTGCACAGGTGAGAACAGAGAACATCAGTCATGTCCTTCAGCCTTACAGAGAACAGCACATCCTGCAGAAAATAATCCACTTATCTGTCCCTGCTTTCTCATTCCTGTCCATTTGTTCCTTTCCTTTCTCTCTTTGTGAAGCACAATTAGGTATTTGGAAAAGGCTTTCTTCTGAGCAGGGACTCGCACAGCTCATTATTCTGGCACGAGAATACCACAGGTTTGCATTATTCAAGTCTGTACCTCTTGTTTGGATTATTCTGTACCATCTGTACCCTTCTGACTCCTCCCCCACAGCACCTTAAAACCACACAACTATTTATTATCTCTCTCTGCTTCAGAAGCCACCACAAACTTGTCCTCAAGATCAAGGAGGACAATGATATCCTATATCCCAGATCTCATCTCTGCATCTGAATTTAAACAAAAACCTATTTAAGTCGTACATAAGCAATGTGATTTATTTCCTCTGCTTAATTTCTGCATGCCAAGCCTTTGCCCAGAACATTCATAAAAGAAAACAGGGAACAGGAGAAGTGTTGAGTTGTTTAGAGCAGGGGGTCAAGTACCATCCAGATTTTCTTTTTCCTGATTTATTTTAGTCAGCTTACTGGGAAAACAATGACTTGTCCTCAGCAAAAACTGAGCTTGCCTTACTGAGTTTTGCTTGAAAACCTACACAGGTCAGAAAGGGTCTTCTAAGCAATAAGAAAATAATTACCATGAGATTCAGCAGGAATTGTAAGGAAAACTGTGGTATAATTTTCAGGCTCCTCTGCATGGGGTAGGACCAACCTGAGTGACTGAATGAAGCATTTCCTCTGCATCTTCTTCAAGACAGAGTGGCTAAATTCCATACCAAAATCCATGCCCTAAAGAGCTGAATTCACTGAGAAATATCTAAAAGAGGCTGCAACTTCCAGGTGAAAAGATGAAAAAACATCTAAAATGCTCTTACTTTTGACAGTAGCTGTTCGGGTGCAGTTGTAGAGGATGGCTAACTCCCCAAAAACTTTGCCAGGTCCCATGGTGCAGAGCTTCACTCCCTCTTTTGTCACTTCAACCTTCCCATCTGTGAGAAAAAGAAGAGAAAAGGACCATTTGAAAAGGGCAATGACGTAATTTCAGACATTTTAAAAGGAAGATTAATGTTATTTTCATTTAACTTTTAAAATGTATTTGATTACAGGCCAGGCTGGACAGGGCTTGGAGCAATCCAGGATAGTGGAAGGTGTCACTGCCCATGGCAGGGGGTGGAAGAGGATGAGGTCCCTTCCAATCCCAAACATCCTGGGATTCCATACTGGGAACAAAAATCTCCAGAGCCCTACAACTTCAAGAGGAATTAAATGTATTATGAAGAAGAGCACATAAACTCATCACAAGATTAAAACCAACTGTTGCATACAGAAACTTTTCAACACTTGAGTGTTTTTTAGTGGAGCATCTGTACAGTCAGTACAGTCAGTGTGAACTTTGTTTCACCTCTTACACTTTCAGGTGAAATTCACCCCAATATTTTTGTGCTCAAAAAGGAAAATATTTAGGTCTTTACCACCACACATGAAAATGGCAGTGCCATTTTGCTCATTTTCCCTGAGAAACTAATCCCTGAGAACACTCATCCATGAATAACAAAACTATTATCAAAAAGAAAATTACTCTGACCCGTGGCTAGTATTTAATTCCCATCTCTCCACCCCTTGCCTTTCTGAATATCTCATTTTATGAGGGGAAATCTGCTTTATCAGATTACCTGCACCATACCAGGAAGGGATGCATGAGGAGGGGTTAAAATCCCAGGTTGGATGGAGAGAAAGGAGCTCAGGACCAACCTGTGAGGTTGGAAGTGACCAATCTTTTAAATATTGGAGGGTTTGAAAAGCAAGATTTGAAGAAAATGAGCCAAGATAAGGGAAGGAAGAGGGGACAGATATGAGGGGGCCACAGGGTTATCCCCCCCCCAAAAAAAGGGGTGGAGGAAAAGAGCAAAGGTTTTGAATCCTAGCACCACTAAAAAGCCTTCCCTGACACCCCAAACTGGGAAACAGCTCCAGGGATCAGGAAATACAATCAGAGAACTGAAACACAGTCTCATTTAGGTTGGAAAAGATGATTATTTATCAAGCCTATCGTGGCTGTTTGGTAAATATTATGACCTAAAGGTTACCTGGGCTGTGGGAGTGTAAAATGGTGGCAGTGTTTTCTGTAATACAGAATAGCAGAGTTGGGGGGGATTCAAATATCTTCATTACAAGTTAATTTTTATGACTATTTTAATAAATGTTTGATTCATTTCTTCATTTTAAGTATCAATCTAACAAGAAGCACAAAAAGAGGTGTTTCTCTCAAGAATGAGCACTATCAACCTTTAGTGGTGCCTCACACACTGCAGAGATTTCTAAATTATTTTGAAGAACGTAATTTTTTGTTTAATAGATCTGAGTTTCAGCAGATTTTTCTGCAAAAAGCTCTGCTGGATAAAGGTCTACAACAAAAACCTGCAAAGGGAATGACTTTTCCTAACTTTTGGCTCATGGGTTCCAAAGAAAGATGGACAATTCTGAGCAGTAATGCACAGATGGGATCACATTATTCCCAAGTGTTGGGGAGCACAAAATTGAAATTAAAATACTTGTTTTAAAAGTATCAAGAAGATTTCCCAGCACGATATTGCAGGTATTGGCAAGACTAGATAAAAGATGTTCTGTGGTTTGGTAATTAATGTGCTCTTTAATTATAATTTACTGTCCTGGAGAAAGCCTCCCATTCTCCTGCTGTGTAACTAAGCAGTCTGGAACATTAAACACCTCACCATAAGATGCCCAGACCGTGAGCAAAATTCACCTCTCATGGAATTCAAAGGACTGCTGGAAGATTTTTCCCATTTTCTTTTCCTACCTGGCAGCCTATACAGTGCAGTTTTCCATGGAGCAAATTGTTCTGCTGTATCAACCAGATAAAGGAACCAAATGAAATTTGACACAATATTGATCAATTAATGGAGATACATCTGCAGCTTGCCTTGGCATCTCCATCAGACAAATACTAAATAATGCAAGAAATGCTTCTCTCCAGGCAGGAGAATCAGAAAATGCTGCATTTCAGTCTAAATATTGAGCATTATTGAATTCAATATTATATTTAATTTAAAGCTTGAGCTGATTTTGGGGAGCTTTAGCTGGCATACAAACAATGCACTTTTCTGTCAGCTGTAAGAAGTTATTCCATAACGATGGGCAATGCTTATGATTTTTCAAATAGAGCATAAAATGAAAATCTGAAGTGTCTTCAGTCCCCCAGTTCCAAGGGCTCCAGCCATTCCCTTTCCAGGATGAACATGAGAAGGTGACAAGAGTTAAGGGTCAATAAAAGAGATCGATGCCTCCACCATCCACCAGCCTGCTCCCAACAGAAAAACCTCCAAAAATCCCTTTAACCATGCAGAACTCAAAATATTTTGAGTCCTGCAGGCACCCAAGTCTCAGTTCTTTGGTTCTTTATCCTTTTACGCTTCCAGGGATGGGGCAGCCACAGCCACTCTGGGCAACCTGTGCCACAGCCTCACCTCACCCTGTTGCTCTGCAAGATTTCTGGGAGGTTCACTAAAACTTCATTAAAGTAAGCTTTTCTTATGAAAAACTAGTGCTAGGAGTTGGACTTCAACGATCTTTGGGGATATTCCATGAAATCCAAGAGGGAACAGAGCTCCCCTTGCTGCCCTGGTCCCCAGAACACATCCCTGAGCCTTGGGCCTCTCAGCCAGAGCCTCCCTTTCCCAAATTAAACTCTGGGTGCTAATTACATTGTAGTTGCAGATTTAATCGTGGAGCAATTAAAGTTTTAATTGCTAAGTGGCTGCTTGACTTCAGAGCCGGTCCGATGAAGATGTGCTAACACCAGTGTTTGTTTGGGAACACAAACTGATAATGGTCCACGTTATTCATGGAATTATTCACGGGGTTGTGCCCCAGCCACTGGGAATCTTCCCCTCGGTGGCTGTGGAGTGTTCCACCTCAGAGTGGGAAATATTCACAATATTATATCTAAAGGCAGGATTTTTATCGCAGCCCTGCTTAGAATAGGCTGACACTGAATTACTCCTGGTGCACCTTCGTCCCAGTTCCAGGAATCATGGAAATAGCTCCTGGAAAATCAGCTATACATAGAAAATCATAGAATGGTTTAGAGGGGATCTGTGAACTCATCCAGTGCTACCCCTGCCATGGGCAGGAACACTTTCCACTATCCCAGGGTGATCCAAAACCTGCCCTTGGACACTTGCAGGGATGGGGAACCTGTGCCAGGGGCTGTGCTCTGGTGAATTCCAGAATTACCTCCCAGGATGCCATGTTCATCACGGATCATTTTAACCACAGAAGAAGAAAAACACAGATGAACGAAGCACTTAAGAACAAAGCAAAGGATCAATTTTGTCCCTTACAACACCACCACCACAAAGGTTTTGTTTTGATGGGTACATTGGGGGTTTTGCCACTCTGAGCCCACCCAATTAAACTTGAAATAACATCCCTGGCTGAACTGCATCCATGTCCCCCAAATGAATGGAAGGATAAAGTAAATTGCACTCATGTGACTCTCTCAATCAGGAGGATCGTGTTTTTCCCCATATAATTAAATGGTTGTTTTCTCTTGCACAGAAGAAAACAGATTAAGTTGACCTGAGGAACTTGTCAGCTTGTGTGTAATCTATATAATAGACTAAATTTTTGCAATGCATTATCAGCTCTCCCTTTTTTCTCCCAGCACAGGGGAAAGGGCACTTGCTGCTTCAAGCCAAAATCTTCCATGACTCCTAAATCCAAACAAATCTGAATTTTAAAGAATATCCAAGAGAATACCTGAGAACCCCAAGTGGATTTTTGTACAATAAGAGAGTTTCTTCTGTTGTGCAGTAAAGGCTTTATCAGCAGGAATGAGCCAGGGCCACTCCTACCTTGCATTTCTCCATACCCAGGAGACACATGGAAAGCCTAATTCCTTATTTTCAGTTGTCTATCCCAGCAGTGCCTTTGGAACAGGGATAAGAGCACTGGATTTTAGTATTATTCACATTACTGGGCCCTCTTCAAGCCCTGGACCCTTAGGGAGAAAAAAGGCTGATTCTCCATGAAGGCATTGATTATTCACCACAGTCCCATGCCAGGTTAAAAAATACAAACGCTCCTAGTGGAAAGTGAGGAATGTAAAAAAGCAGAGTTCAGCACAAGCTCATGTATTCCTAGGATATAAATTTCATCCCACAACTCCAAAAATGCCAGGAGGGGTGGGAGGAGGATTCCCTCAATTCAGTGCAGGATTCATGAATGACTATTCAATATTTGATTTCATCTGTGCCTGTTTCACACTTGGACTGCAGCTTGATTTGTTGGATGCTATTCAAGCTCTGCTCTGAAAACTGAGGAATGATTGTTTGTAGAAAGTTTTCTTTAGGAAGTATCACTCTGGATCTGCAGATCTTCCTAAACAAGGCTGAATATATTTCAAAAATGGCACCTGAGACGAAGCACAAGTTACCCTTCAACACAGTGACAAGCCCCTGTGTGTGTGGAAAATGTAAGCCCTGATGGGTTTCTCCCTTACCCAAATTCAAGGAAGTTCTGACAGAATAACTACAATATCAGTGATGAAAAAAAATAAATCATGCATATTTTCCTAAATTTGAAGTTCCTCTCCCACTGCAAATTGTTGCAAGAGTGCTTCGGATATGGAGAAAATATCACTTTTACTTAGATGTCTCCCTGGGAAAAGCCAAATAAATTCTGATAGCATTTTCCAGGATTATTTTGTTTAAATAAACACCTGCAGCAGGAGTTTAAAGCTCAGTCTTTTAGAGTTGTGGAAATGAAGAGGAACTGAACACGGGGCAGCTGATCAGCCTGGAGACTGATGACCCTGCGGAGCCTCATCCATATCCCATTCCCAAAAATCCTCCAGGGAGCTTACCCTTGCTGGATAAAACCTAGGGGGAAGGTAAATGAAGCAAGACCTGAATTCTGACTCTCAAACCTCCAGCTGTAACTGTGACATTACAAGTCCCTTCAGCAAATGCATTTGAGTTGAACAAATTGATTTTACCTCCTCTCAAACCCTCTGAGGGAGGCAGTCCCACTGTGGTGGAACTGGGGCAGTCACCAGGACAGCCTCCCCAAAACCAGACCCTGGAAATCCTCTTGCTGGGAGGTGGGGGCGGATTTCCAGTGCCAAAGATTATTTAGGAGAGTCTGACACCAGCACAAAGCCGTGCTCAGGTGCCCAAAAACCAGAAAGTAGTTACCAAGCAGGCCCCACCTCCCTGGCAGGGACCTGCTGCCAAAAAAATGACATCCTAAAACTGCTTTTTAACACTGGCTTTTAAGAAATGGTTTTGAAACTGAGCTTCAAGCCATGAATCAACATGTAGCACGTCTGCAGCCTGAAGCGATGACTTCAGTAACACCTCTTGGATTTAAATCAAGGCACACTCCAGAGAAAGGATTAGTGGAGATAAGAGCAGAGCTCCATCCCAGTTTCCACCCTTCTGCAGCCCAAAAGGCTGCCGGAGCGTTTTGAAAAGCAGGGAATGGAAAGAAAGGAGGTGATTGCCCAAATCTGTAACAGCAGCCTGGGGGCAGAGAGGGGCTGGGAGAACTGAGAGCAGCTGAAAAAAAAGGATAAAGAAGCTTCTCTGGGCTTTAAAGGTAGGGACTAAAAGCCAGATGAGAGGAAGGCACATAGCACTGAGAGCCAGAGTGCGGCAGCCTGTGGAGATCCCAGAGTCACTGGGGTTGGAAAAAACCCTCCAGGATCTCCCAATCCAAGCTGGCTCTGATCCCCACCTCATCACAAACTGCTGATATTCCCTGTGAAAGAGGTGGAGAGTCCCTGATGAATTATCCCAGAAGAAACTGTGCTCTGCCTGCACAGAGATGGGCACTTCCAACCATCTCCTCCTGTGACCTACACAAGAAAACTGCAGCCAAAGCAAAATAAACCGGGTTTTTCCAGGTGCCTCCTGCCTGGGAGAACAGAAAACCAGTTTGGAATTTTTTTCTGTTAAGATGATGATGATGATAATGATGATGATGATGATGATGACTATTTTTTGTTACAGGTGGATTGGACCCACTCCCAAGGGGAGATGCACATCCTCAAAAACCATATAAAACATCAACAAATATATATATGCAGATATATATATTTACCCTGGTTTTCCAAGATTTTTCTGACTGTAATAAAGATCCCTGCTCAGGGTTATGGAGAGGTGACCTCCAGAACTCCAGCACAACCTTGGTTCTTGTGTGACTCACAGAAATTTTGGCTGATGTAAAATCTCCTTTAGCATAAAGGCACACGCAGGGTTGTGTCACCCCAGAAGGAGCCCTGATCCCACACTCTCCCCCCCAGCTGGACAGATCCCAGAATAAACAGTTCTGCCTGATTCATCCTTCAGGAGGCTCAAAAAAGGAAGGAGGGAGAAGTCTGGGATCCTTGGGGAAAGCAACAGAAGCTGTGGTTTGCTCAGTTTGATTAACTCAAGGAGTTAAGCTGAAACACAAGAAGATCTGCAGAGAGATGTGGGAGATGCTGGCAGTTTATCCTCACACACACTCCCTTATCCCAGTCCTTCTGAAGTCCAGATGTGAACAAAAAGTCATCAGAGAGAAGGGATGAGTTTCATATTTACCCTGGATAAAATTTTGAAAAGCTCCAATACCCTTCAGGGCACACCTGTCTAATTTTCCTCCCTCTTTCCTCGATAAATAACGAGTTTCAATCTCAAAAGCAAACAAACCCAAATGCAAACTACTTTACCCAAGCACTCAGTGGAAGGACACAGCCTGCCCTGCTGAGCTGCAGTGTTTGTCCCAAATTTTGGTTCAGCACCTCTTAACCTGGAGTTATGGCTCCAGTTCCAGGAGTGCAAACTGACCCTTTTTTGGTACTTAAAGCCTTTTGTGAGCAAAACCCTCCCATTCGTTTCATTTTCACAGCCCTTCTAAGCCACTTGGTTAAAATAATCCCCCTTAGAACACTGAGATGTTCCCAGTGGAATACACTGAGAAAAGACATATTTTGCTCACCTGCCCCAAACAGCTGTTAGATCCTGCCATCCAAATTTATTTCCTAGTTGCAAACCTCCTCCCTTGCTTTTTCAGACCTCTCACTTTTATTTCCTGGCTTTTCAAAATAGTTTAGAAGCATTTGAGCACGAGAGAAAACAGCCTTTAGTTGCCCCAAGGAAGGTTTAAACTGGATTTTGGGAAATATTTCTTCACAAGAAGGGTGGTCAGGCATAGGAAGGGGCTGCTGGAAGAGGTGGAATCTCTTTTTTGGAAGTGTTGAAAAACCACGTGGATGTAGCATTTGGGGACATGGATTAGAGGTGTCTTGGCAGTGCTGGGTTAATGGTTGGACTCAATCTTGGACGGCTTTTCCCAACCTTTATGATTCTCTGTCAAAATGTTAACCAAAAAAAAAACCCAACCCAAAACAAAAATTGAAGCTATAAACAAATAAAACAGAGGAACTGAGGATAATTTTAATTTATCCTTCAATTAAACTGAAAATCACCTTTGATATATGATTGATAAGTGATACTGGGACATGTAGTCACTGCAGTGTCATATCAAAGATAACAGACAAAACCTAGAGACTGAGATCCCTTAAAAAACACAAACTTATTCCCTTCTTTCCCTTTTCACCCAGGATAATCATGTGCTCGAAAGGCAGTGATAAAAGAGCAGATATATTTAAAACCCACTTCCTAGAGAAGCTGTAACTCGCAGAAATAAGAGATTAATATTGATTAAAATGTACAGAGCCATAATATTTGACACTGTTCTGCAGGTGCACGCCCACACATCAATCTGCCTGGAACAGATCCCTCAGCTCAGTGCCAAACACGACAGCTCTGCAAGGAAATCCCACAAAAACTCCTCAGGGCAAATCCTGAATCACTCTTCCAGCCTCTCCTTCTGGCCAGTCCTTGAAGGAGGAGAGGTGCTGCAATAACCAGGGAATTCTTTCCCTCCTTCAAGCCACACCACAATAATTGGGTGTGGGGGGGTGTTATTTAGCCCAATTTTAGCCAAATGCTCCAATGCCATAATACTTTCTAAGGGTGTTGCTCCCTCTGTGATGTTACACGTGCTCACAACTCCTTCCTGTGGTAAATAACACGAGGACCTGGGTAAATCCACCTGTGGGACACCTGGGGATTAGGATTTATTTGATCCTTCCAGTCCACAGTGTTTGACCAAAGAGCCAAACCCTTCTCTCAGACTGCTCTGAGTGACTGCAAGTCCACATTTACCATGCCAGGGCTCGTTCTCACAGCACAGAGAGCTCCTCTCTGCCCAAATTTCCACATTTTCCTGCTAAATAAATGCCTGGGATGAGGCTGAAGGGGCTGGCAGGGAAGGCTGGGCAGGCAGAGCTCTCACTGGAGTGACTCGGATGCAGCAGGAGAAGGTCTCCACTAAATCAATGTTTTCACCTGACACAAGCAAAGAGCTTCTGAGTTACACAGAATCAGCAGCACCTTTGGTGCTTTCACTCCTTGTCCAGGCATGAGGGGTTCTGAATAGCTGGTCAATAAAACTTGGCAAGTTTTTGACAGCAAAGTGTTCCTGACAGAACAGGCACTTCAGAATTCTACTCTGCTTTTTCTCCCATGAAGGCAGTAAGGGAACGATTTATTCAGAAAGCAAATCCTTTCCCATTTAACAAAAATAATTCTCCTCCAAGAGCAGCTCTGATCAAATTCCCAACCACCTTCACAGCACAGTGAACATCCCACTGGGAAAGAAAGAGGATTTTTTTTCCCATTTTATCCTGCAGCCTCCCAAGGAGATGGATTATTTCACCCCAATATTTAGTCCACTTTGCACCCAACTCTGATTTAAGACCTCCAAAGCATCCTGTGGGGAAAGGAAGGACAGTTCAGAGCTGTTTTCCTTCAGGAAGAGACGGGAAAATAACATCAGGGGCTCAACCCAAATTTTATTTTGAAATGCCAAGTGGATCATAAATCATCCAGAACAATCAAGAAGAGAAGCAGGAATATGAGAAAAGTGTCAGCAGCAAACAAAGTGGGGATTCCTTGGAGACCCTCACACACCTGGAGGGCTCAGGCTCCACCACAACGTGGAAACAATGACACCTACAGAATAATGATGTCACTGCTTTAAAAGACTGTGCTCCTTTATTGCCCCAATTCCCTCTCTGTTTGTCCCATAAATGACTCTGTGGTTTCACGCAGAGCTTTTCAAGGGCTGTTCCTTCCACAGAATTCCAAAAATTCACTGGAAAACAGGGAAAAGATGGGAGACAGGTTGGATTGAACAGAACTGTTCTGCCTTGCCCATGCTAAAATACAGAGCTGACTTTCCCTGGAGGCCACGTAAGGAACACCTTGCTCCAGTCAGCAGAAAAGGGGAATGGTGGAAGCAGTGAGAAAAACACTAGGGAACCAGTAATTTGGAAAAAAAAATATTTGTGCTATGAATTGTAGGAGATTATTTGATTCAAACAATAAAAAAACAGGAAGAAAGGGAGAGAAGCCAAGTATGTAAAATCAAGTCTTGATTCTGAGAGAGAAAAGGAGAATTTATCATCCAAGGGCTGCTTGTTCAGATAATCAAACACCATCAGCTGAGAATCAGCTCTGAGGCAAAAAAACAGGGCTTAAACCATACCAAATCAGAGAATCCCAGGATGGTTTGAGTGGGAAGGGACCTTAAAGACCATCTCGTTCCTGCCTCAGGCAGGGCAGGACCAGGCCAGCTGTGAGCACACAAAAATCCTCCTTCAAATCTTGATTTCACCAGAGCTGCTTTTCACTTTTGCTTTTCTCTGGAAAACCCAACACTGCTAACCCCGCAGCAGTGTGGAAAACACACCCCAGCAAAGACTGCCCTGTGCTGTCAGGGATGGATCAGCCCAGGAGGCAGCTGAAAATTTCTGAAGCACAAAGAAAAGAAACCCTGGAGCAGGGAGAAGTGGCATTTTTGGGAACAGAGATCCCCAGGGATGCAAATCAGCGTAGGAGGAGCTCTTTGATTTGTTCAAACAAAAGACAAAGAGCTGTAAGGAAGTTTGGACCATCTTGGGGAGCATCCATTTGGATGCTCCATCCAGGTAGGAACAACTATTTATTCTTACAAGGTTTGCTGGGTGATCAGTGCCTGAGCAAGAAACTGTTTGGAAGTATCAGCCCTCATTCCAAATCCAAGCTGAGAAATGGGCAAATGACAAGACTGGAAACACCTTGTGGAATAAAGTGACATGATTTCTCTGTCAAATGTGTTTGAAGTCTCTTCTGAAAACACAGCCAATTGAGTTTTAATTACTTTTGCATACATCAAGTCTGCGCTGAACTTTCAAGTAGCAAAGCTCCATTTCACTCACTGCCGCTGAAATTTGCACCACTCCAGGTTAATGCAATGTCTACTCCCTACAAATGTGAAATGCATTCTCTTATGAGCTGCTACTTCATGTTTGCAAATCAGCACGTCGGCTGGGCTCAGAAAATGTGATTTATTACTGTCTGGGACATGAGAGAGCAGCAGGAATCAGCTTCTGATGACGGAGGGAATACAGAGTGACAAGTCCCATTTGCTTCTGAGCTCTGTCACTGGTCTTGACTGTGGAAAAGGGGGGAAAAAATCTGATATTGCTCTCTGGGGGCATGCGGAAAACAAAGCACCCAGATCTGATCATCTGCCTGCAAACTATTTCTCATCTCACAGGCAGTGGCTTCATGTGACAAGGTGCCCTGAAGGGACTTTTCCTCAGCAGGCCAGGAAGTTCTAGTAATCCTGGAACATCAAAAGTGTAAAAATTAAAGCCAGACTTACCAAGTACTAGTGTCCTGACCAACAAAGTCTGGGTAGGAGTTTGGAATTTGGATGGGAAACAGGTTGGGCCTGTTTGGAAATATTTTCACATGGCAAACACCTGTTTTCATGCCCAAAGACCAAGGCTAGAAGACTTCCTGCAACCTCCATTCCCACACTGGCCGCTTCCTCACACCACCTGAGAAGCTGAACCCCAAAATCACGCAATTCAACACAGTCCTGGGTTGGGACTTAAATCCTACCCAGTCCCACCCCTGCCATGGGCATTGACTACTTCCACTATCCCAGGCTGCTCCAAGCCCCAAAGTCCAACCTGGCCTTGGACACTTGCAGGGATCCAGGGGCAGCCACAGCTGCTCTGGGCACCCTGTGCCAGGGCCTGCCCACCCTGCCAGGGAACAATTCCTTCCCAATATCCCATCTGTCCCTGCCCTCTGGCACTGGGAAGCCATTCCCTGTGTCCTGCCCCTCCATCCCTTGTCCCCAGTCCCTCTCCAGCTCTCCTGGAGCTCCTTTAGGCCCTAGGAGGGGCTCTGAGGTGTCCCTGGATCCTTCTCTTCTCCAGGTGAGCACCCCCAGCTCTCCCAGCCATTCTCCACAGAAGAGCTGCTCCATCACCCTGCCCAGCAGGAATTCGTCCCCAGCATTAATGCAAACACTCACAAACTTTGTTTATTCTTTTCCTTGCTAAACTTTTCCCCAGTCTCCACCATCCATTTCTCAGAAGACATGAGAAGAGGAAGGACAGGATGAGCAGGGCTCAGAGAATGCTTTAGGTGTGAAAATCAGGAGAGCTGCCAGAACCGGTCCCTAATTAATCTCTACCAAACACATCAGGGTAACAGGGCCTGGGTGAAGGCACAAGATTGTACAAATCAAAGTTCACAGGAGACTGAAGGCTGGAACTGCAGAAGGGAACATCACTTAAGGATGAACATCCACAAAAGAGCTGGAAAGGTTACGGATGAGGGTTTCTGAAAAGAGACACAGAACCACCCACAAAGCTCATCTGCTTTGTTTCCTTTCTCCATAAGCACAGAGAGAGGTGAGAGGAAGAGGACACAAAGCCAAAGAGGGTCCCAACACTGAACTTTCACATGAATTTCTCCTCTGAGAGAGGTGATTTACTTATTTTCATTGTATTTTAAAGAACCAGCTCAGAACTCTTTCCCAAGAGGACATATTAACTTCTCTTCCATTGTGCAGTTTACATAAAGCTTTTTTTTTTACTCCTCCAAGTGACTGCCTTTTATCTACAACCTGGAATTGCCCTGACATTTCTGCAGGCTTTTAATATCAAGCACATAATATTCTATTGAACACTAAAGAACAGTGAAACTGTGCCTTGCACAACCCTGCAGACCCATAAATTCAGATGATGATCATGGACGCTTTGTATTTGTCATCAAAGAGGTGCAAAGTCTCTCAAAGAGAATCTGTGAGGCACACTCCAAACTCAGACATGGGAAAAAACTGTCCTCCCCAAAAATCAATTCATTATGCTCTGGATGAACAAGCCCCCTTCCAAGTGATGTTCTCATGATTAAATATCACCTCCCCAATATAATTTACCCCTTGGACATGGAAAATGAAAAATAACACTGTTGTACTGGATGAGTTGTTGATCCATCCTTAAGCTTCGGTTTTGGATGTAAAAAAACCCAACTGCAGCTGAGAACTTATGCTGGGTAAAAAGTTATAACCAAGAGTAACCAACCAGAAACCTTCCTGCCAGGCAGGAGAGCCCACAGCCTCTCTGGCCAATGTGTTCAGGGCTGGGCACTGCCCAGGGAAGAAGTTGTGCCTCCTGGCCAGGGGGAATTGCTGCCATCAGGCCCTGCCCGTGGCTCTGGTGCCATTGCTGGGCCCCCGGAGCAGAGGCTGGGCCCTGCTGGGAGCCCTCCCTGCAGCCAGGGCCAGCCAGGCCTGAGG
>NC_031775.1:2617790-2715160 GCF_001522545.3 Parus major | reverse complement strand
TGCTCCAGGCCCTTCCTCAGCTGCGCAGCCTCCGCTGGCCCCGCTCCAGGAGCTCCCTGGCCCTGCTGTGCTGAGGAGCCAGAGCTGGACACAGCACTCCAGAGCTGCCTCCAGGGCTGCCCACAGGGGCAGGGTCCCTCCCTGCCCTGCTGCCAATGCTCCTCCTGCTGCTCCCCACACCAGCACACAGATGGAATCTGAATGGGGAGAGGTGCATCTCACATTTCACAATTCCCACAAGGAAAACAGAGCAGTGACTCTGTGCCCAGAGCAGGAGATGGGTCTGGATGGCTCCTGCTCCCACTTTCTGGCTGTCAATTAAGGCAGGCTCAGTGCCAGAGGAGCTGCAGGGAGGGAGCTTGTTGTGCTGCCAGCTGAAAAGGCAAAGTCTGAGCCAAGCCAGCCACGTCCTGCTGAGCCATTAACGAGGAGACAGAGCTGGCTGACAGCACAAACCCGCTCTCACCCCTCTCCAGCCTCCCTCAGTCCCCTCCGGCCTTCCCAGTGACAAGCACAGGCACCACAGGGAAATGCTTGGCACGAACACCTCGGGGACTGAGGAGGGATTTGCACCTGCTAAATAAGGTTTTTAATCCACCTGCCTGACTGCCACTTGACAGGGGATCTGACTGTGCCAGGAGCTACCTGGGCATCCACCTGAGCCTGGAGCTCAGCCAGCAGGGAGCCAGCACTGACTGCCATCCATCCATCCATCCATCCATCCATCCACCCATCCATCCATCCAGCCATCCATCCACCCATCCATCCACCCACCCACCCATCCATCCATCCATCCAGCCATCCATCCACCCATCCAGCCATCCATCCAGCCATCCCTGCCTTCTCCTGCCAGGGAAAAAAAGCCAAAACAAACCAGCACACCCCAGGGTATCCAGGCTGCATCCCAGGGTGGGCTCCACTGACATCCCAAAAGGTGCTGTGAAGGTTGATTATCACAAGGGAGGAGGCAAACAGCTGCTTACATGTCCAACTAACACAGGGGAGATGATAAATGGAGCCCTGTAGTTTACAGGAGGAAAAGAACTATAAATATTCCATTGCATCTTCACAGAATCCCAAAATGGTTAGGGTTGGAAAGGACCTTAAAAATCATCCTATTCCCACCCCTGCCATGGGCAGGGACACCTTCCACTATCCCAGGCTGCTCCAAGCCCCAAAGTCCAACCTGGCCTTGGACACTTCCAGGGATCCAGGGGCAGCCACAGCTGCTCTGGGCACCCTGTGCCAGGGCCTGCCCACCCTGCCAGGGAACAATTCCTTCCCAATATCCCAACTATCCCTGCCCTCTGGCACTGCGAAGCCATTCCCTGTGTCCTGTCTCTCCATCCCTTGTCCCCCGTTTCTCTCCAGCTCTCCTGGAGCTCCTTTAGGCACTGGAAGGGGCTCTGAGCTCTCCCTGGAGCCTTCTCTTCTCCAGGTGAGCACCCCCAGCTGTTCCAGCCCATGTTCATTATTTGGTTCACTTTGGATCACAAAGAAAAACATTGTTCTGTCTCTCTCATCCTTTTCCCTCTCTCCAGAGGCAGAAGTGATGGGAGAATCTCCAAGGATCCTTTCCACCCCAGGACACCTTAGGTTCTACCATTTGCTCTGCTTTGCATTTAAAGTGTTGGATGTGCCCAAAGCACGGGGCAGGTGGAGCTGGGAAAGAGCAGGGATGGACAGTGGAGCAGCCTCAGGAAATTGGGAGATTAAATATGACTCTATCTGCTGGGCATATCCTAAACACCCCTGATTTGCAGACAAGTAACTGGCACAACAACTTCATCATAAATTCCCCTCTTTACCTGAAAATCCTTTCCACATTCCCAGTCCCAGGTTTTCCTTTAAAGGCTTAAAAAGCATGAGAGGCAAAAATCTGAAGCATTTATTATACATTTACCCAAATGAAATGTGATTGTTTACATTTTCCTTAGTTGGATAATTGTGTTTCTGGGTAATTTGGAAAACAGGAATGTTGTGAAATAAAGGAAAAATGTGCTTAATTTGATGCACCTGTTCCATCCCTATTTCCCAACAAGGAGGAAAGGCCTCTCCTTGGATCCCAGTGGCTCCGTTGTTCCCACAACTGCAATTCCCTTTGTGCAATTAAATCCATTAAAATCTACACATGGATATATCCATTTCCCTTAAATTCTACCTCAGGGAAGAATGCATGAGCTGAGAGAGCAAAAGGCTGAGCAAGGAGTTGTCTGGAAGATTTTATAACAAAAGTAAGTTTGCATTACAATTTGAAACCTAGAAGATTTTGTTATGAGTGCCCGTATTTGCTCTTTTCCAGGGCCTTTTGGTAGGAAAGGAAATCATGGAAGATATACTGCTCTGACTCCACAAACTCTTATCTCCCCCACACACTGACAGCAGCAGAATTCAGAAATAATTGAAACTCCATTGCAGAACAAGAGCTACGAACTCCTGATCAGCATCAGGAACATGAAGCCCATTGAGGGGGGAAATAACAAATATTTCCACAGCAGCAGGCACAGATTGTTTTACCTCTCTTGATCATGGAGCTGCTCAGCCACTATTTGTTAACATCAATGCATTCCAATTTCATCCCAGACCACCCTGATTTTTCTATCTTTTATTTGTGTTGAGCACATAACTCCAAGGGCACAGACAGGTTAGGGAATCAAGGTCACTGTTACACTATAGCAAAAAAAAAAAAAAAAAAGCTAACAAGGGTTGATGATTTCCTTACATTTAGGAGCCAATTAAGAGCAATTTATTACAGATAATTTCTGAGGATTGCCATGAAGCTGCTAGCAGGGGGGAGCACATTATCTCACTGTTTACACACTGTTTACTCATAGTTTGTCCTTGCATTTCCTCTCTACAAGCAGCTCTTCAGAGCACCTGAATTTGTTGGAACAACACTGCAGAGTTGTAACCTACCATTGATTTTTACTTAACCCATGTCCTACTGGAATTGTTGCCTTGGAAAAGAAACCTGCATTTTCTCCTGAGGTTTTGGGGTTCATTTATCAGCCTGGCTCATCCCAGAGATTTAACCCATGGATTGGACATACAACCCCAAAATCTGCCCATAATTTTGGGAACATCACAGCTTTTCGGCACCAAAGATTCAAAAAGGACCAAATCAATTCAGTTCATGGAAGCTGAGGAGCTACTGAAATCCAGATTCCATGTTCAAGAAGGGCACATCCACGTGGAAAGAGGGTGATGGATCTGCTCAGGGAGAGGAGGAGAGCAGGAGCTAAGCACTGTCCAGCCCCACTGAGGATATTCTCCCTCATGCTATGGGAAAGGGTGCAAAGCTGCAAGTCCCAGAGGGCTTGGAACTGGGTGGGTAGGGAAATTTGGGGAGAGAAATCTAAGAGCTGGATGGACTCACTGGATCTATCCCAGGTGTATCTCCCACCCTGCTTGGTGCACTGGTTGGGGACTGTCCTGCTGGGGAGTCACAGGACTTGCATCCCAACATATAACCAACCTCAAATGTGGAATTTTGGGTCAAACTGGGACACAGGAATTGTGGATTTCAGCTTTGGCCAGAGGCAGCACCAGGGCAGAGAAGATTTTTCCCGCAGGTGAGGCCACCCAGAGCACAGAGCCTGGGATTTGTGTTTGACTTGAGAATTTTAACAGCACTCTGTAAACAGTTTGTTGTCCCAGTTTAATTGAGCACAAACACTTAACATTTACTTTTCCTGGGCAGTTGAGCAGGGAAAACTCAGTCCCATATCCACATAAACTCAGCAGATCCAGCCAGCCAGCCACGGTTTAACATGAACAGCTACAAATGTGGCACTACCATCCCATCATCTGGGAAGCACAAGGGGTTCCTTGCTCACAGGCAGAAGAGAGGACACAGGACAGCCCCCACAGCACAAAAAAATTTGGGAATGTTGGGAAGGAATCCTTCCCTGGCAGGGTGGGGAGGGTGCCCAGAGCAGCTGTGGCTGCCCCTGGATCCCTGGAAGTGTCCAAGGCCAGGTCGGATGGGGCTTGGAGCAGCCTGGGATAGTGGAAGCTACAGCAGCTTCCAGTCAAGACAAACTTTGGGAGAAATACAGTGAGAGGAATGGATTTGAGAGCTTGGGATCCTTTCTGTGGCCTGAGCTCACAACGTGATGGGTCTGATGACACCCAGCTCTCATTTTAAAGGCTACCAGTGCCAAATTCTTTAAGTCCCAGAGCCAAGCTCTTTGGATAATCAATGGGTAACCAGGATTACCAAGTTTTTTGACTCACAGAGCCTATCTGGAGCAGAGAGAAATTATAGAAACTGAAAAAGATCACATGGCTACACGGGGAGCTGTTTTTCCAGACTGCCCTCCACCACTCAGAGGTTAATGCAGCACTCTCCAAGCCCTGCTCAGAGCTGGAATGTGGCTGTTCAGGCACACTCCAATTTACCATGATTCACCTGGCACTTACAGAGTCACTGATCCCCCAGCTAATCCTACACCACAACCCTGCAACCACACTGCAGGACAGAAAACACTTCTGATAGCGGGGGGTGAAAATCAAAGCCAAATTCCTGCAGTTTGAGGGGGCTTCTGGTTAAAAGCTGCTCTTAAGGAAAGGATCCTGACAGGTTTGCACTTCCCTTTTCAGGGAACAGAAGGAAAAAAGGAAGTTTAAGCTGCAGGTTGATCTCTGCAATGGTTCTGCTGTCTGGGAGCATTTACACACAGGGGCTGCTGAGACAGGAAAGCATCGAAATATGAGGGAGATTTGTGCCCTGAGGAGGGGGAAAAGGGCCCAAGATAGTTTGGAGTAGGGTTTGGAATAGGGTTTGGGTTTGAACACTGGGCAGTGCCAGCACTAAACCACTACTGACACAGAGCTATGGCTGCATTTGAGCCTTTCTTCCCCTGTGCCTCCCACTGCTGCCCACACAATGACAGCACCTCATTTTTCCAAGGGAATCCCCATTAAGGTTGGAAAAGACATCCAAGAACATCGAATTATTGACTAAATACCACCATATCAAATAAACCACAGCACAAAGTGCCCAGCCAGAGGAGCTGCAGGTGTACTGAGCTGCACAGCTTTTCCTCCAGGCTTTTCTTCCCCAGTTTTATGGAGATGTAATTCCCACCACAGTCACAAGGATGGGAACTGTGTGTCTGCAACAGATGTGAACCTCTGTGACAGCATCAAGTGAGAAAGGATGAGAATGGGATTTGCAAAATAGCTGCTCTGCCAAATTCATACACAGAAAAAACCACCACAAGGAACATTTTTGATGACTGAGCCTGAAAGGCAGGAGTTATCCTAGAAGGAGAACCTGTGGAAATCTGAGGGGCAGTAGGAGACACAAGTTTCACACAGAGCAATTCCCAAACTCCAAGAGCTCTGCCTATTCCAGCTGATGACAAATCAGGATTTAGGGAGAAAAGGAGGGAGCTCCATTTCTACCAAACACTAATTCTGTGCAATGGCTCTCCCTGACAGCAAAATAAGAAGTGAAAACCAAGGTGGAGTGGATGTGAAGTGATGCAATCAATCCACGTCTAAGAGGCACATTAACAACCACAATTACCAGTTCATCTTTCCCAGTTTGTGTGTGCAGATTTTAAAAGTCTGAGCTGGAGCTGCACACATCCTTCGGGAGAGGGAAAGGAGCAGATCCTGTGTAGGCAACCCTTCACGGGGGGGTTGGTTTTGTACCATTATTGATGAAACACAAATTCCTGCACCCTCACATTTTGTTATTTTACTGTTTTTCCATTGCCAGAACTCCTGCTGGCTTTGCCAGTGGGAAGCACAGGAAGTACTGAAGTGAGCAATGTACCTTGGCAGCAATGAGGAGCCAGGGGCAGCAGCCTCCAACAACTCCAGGTTTCACTGATGCTCTAATATTCCACAGACATCTCCAGATCTTTGGGGACAAGCCCCATGATGGTTTTTAGTTCAGCAAACCAGGTCAGAGAAGAAGGAGGGTTAAGGGGATCAGAGAATCACAGAGTGGTTTGGGTAGGAAGGGACCTCTAAGCCCATCCAGTGTTACCCCTGCCATGGGCAGGGACACCTTCCACTATCCCAGGCTGCTCCAATCCCCAAAATCCAACCTGACACTTCCAGGGATCCAGGGGCAGCCACAGCTTGTGTGGAAAACTTGCTGACAGTAATTTGAAGCAGTTCTGAAAACTGGGGGAATATTTTGTCTTGTTCCTAAAGCAGCAACCAGCACTTTTCTGGCAGGAAGCACCAACCTTTAGAGACGGGGCTGGTTTTCCCTGGCAAACCCTACCTCTGTTTGCCAGTCGAGTGTGTTGACACACGACAGCTAAAAGATGTTTTTCGCTTTTGTTGCTTTCCTGTTTGCAGAATTTTCCCAGCCCCATTTGGAGAGGCTGCCAGCTCAGTAAATATTGTATGTGCAGAGCATATGTTGTAATAAATACCAGGATATACATTAAAGGAGAGCACACATTAATGACTGTTGTGTTATTCTGCTGCCTGAGGTGGAATTTCATCTACTGCAATGCCATAATTTCATCCTCCATCCCCAGGTGTGAAAGGTTTTGCCACCTTAGAGCACCAAAGACCACTGCAGAGCACCCCAGATTGTTTCCTAGCTCAGCTATTTGACCTAGATTTCTTCCAATATATGATTAAAAGAGAGAAGTTTTGATTTTAAAAAAATCATTTCTGCTTTATTTTGTTTACTACACATTAATAATAACTCACAAATCCCAGCTCCCCAGTTAACAGCCCTCCATGACATGGCTGATTGTCCTCTGTAATTCATGGATACAAGAGGAAGTTTTTTAATTGTGTATTAAATACAGAAGGAACTGAATAGAGCAGAAGATCCAAACCTTGGCCAGACCTCTCAGAACCTTTCCATGGCTTCTAATTCCATTTGAGCTGAAAAATCATGGTCTCATGGATTATTTTGGGTTGGAATGGACTTTAAAGCTCACCTCAGCCCACCCTCTGCCATGGGCAGGGACATCTTCTCCTATCCCAGGTTGCTCCAAGCGCCATCCAGCCTGGCCTGGCAGAGAATTGTTGTTTTTCAGACTCCAAACCAGCACTCTGCTCACAAGCAGGAATTAAAGAACACATCTTTCATCCTCCTGAAGGATTTTGTGAGCACTGGAGCTGCTTTAGGCTGGCTGAGATGTTCCCTGCACTACGCAGGGATCCTCTCACCTCCTTCTACATCCTCTCGTTTTTCCAAGGTAATAAAACCGCTGGGAATTCAGACAAAGAGGTGCCCACAAATCAAGCCCTGCCATTTCTTCATTTGGCTGGTGACAAACAGCCCCACGAGGAAAAGTAAAAAAAAAAGCAGTGTCTGCAATAAAACCCAGCCAGCTTTTCTTTTTCTAAGGCTGTTTGTCACTCTTTGAGGCACCCGAGAAATGAGCCCAAGGAATTTGATGAAAACTGCTGATTTTGGAGCCAAGCACATCCCAACACAGCACGTGGAGGTACAGACCTGAGAAGCCTTTTACTTCCCCTCTTAAACAGAACCAAGAGTTTTCCTTGAATCACAGATTCTCAGAATGGTTTGGGTTTCAAGGGACTTTAAACCCCATCCTGTCTCATTCCCTGCCAAGCTGCTTCCCTGCTGTCTCACACCCAGTTTTCCCCTGGATTTAAAGTGGTGAAGGACCCTGTGGAAGCATGTGGGAAACAAAGGTGGGCACCTGCATGGCTGCCCTTGCAAGGGAAAAATAAAGAAGTATATTTTAACAGACAGAAGCCATCCTCTGAAATGAGATGGATGAATGTACTCCCAGAGATTGATGAGACCAGCAAGGAGAGAAAACTCAGTGTGGGAGGCAGGGGCCATAAATAAAGGGAGAGAGAAAAAATTCCTTAGAGGGTACAACAGCACAGAAATCCATGTCTGCAGCTCCACAGCCCCTGACTCCTCAGGGAATCCCTCCCTGGAGTCTGCAAACCACAGGGATTCCTGTAGAAACCCCAGCTCTGCCTCTGCTGGGCACGGGCACACTAGGAACACCGGGAATTCCTGCCAAGGAACTCCATTCACTGTCTGCCCAGGGAGCCTGGAGACTTCAGCTCTCCCCCACCTTCAGGAGCTCCATCTCAGCTCCAGCCACAGGGATTTGCTCCGTATTTGGGCAAAACCCCAAAAATGAGGCCAGAGATGAAGCTGGCGGGAAGGAACCCACAGAATACCTCTCCTTTCCTTGTGTTCTGAAGAGTGGAACATAAAAATGCTAAAATTCCAAGTGGATTCCTGGTGATTGATGGACTGATGAGTTGATCAAACTGGACAAGGACTTCTTTATTGCAATAAATGCTAATTTAACTCAGCATATCGGCAGCATTTCCTTGATTTATTTTCATCTGCATAAAACAAAATATTTAAATTGTTCCTCTTTTAATTGCTGCGCTTAAACCCAACACACAGCCTTGGAAAGTAATAAGTAGAGAGAGAAAGACAAAAACAATCCCTTTTTTGATCCTGATTAATTTCAGCCCAGCTAATTACAGGCAATTACACCCAGCTGAGGAACTCCTGGGTGTTCAAGGGACAGTGGCTGCTGCCACTTCACAGAGACCCTGTGTCAGTGGTACCCAAAGCTCTGGGCAGTAATGGGTTCTCCAACCTCTAAACACATGGGAAGTGAAAAGAAAATCAAACCACCCCTCAAATTACCTGAAAATTACTCATTATCTGTCTTCTTTTATTACTGCAGAGCACCCAGCAGCTTTTTCAAATGTTGCCATGAACCACGTCCTTAAAACCACAAGCCTTAAACCCAACAGACTCAGCCAAAACAAAGAGCAGCAGCATCTTTCAGCTTTTTTTCCCCATACAGCTGTGATAAATCAAACATTTTAACCTGACTCCATCAAACAAAATGCTTGAAGTGATGTTCAGTGTGTCTGAATGACCTTTGGATTTCAATCTGGCCACAGGAGAAGCACCAAAATACAGATAGGATTCACCCAGGAACAAGGTCATGGGCTGGAGAGAGGGCAGGTTCAATAGAAAGAAATAAAATTATTATTTCTGTCCTTGAGCTTAGGGAAATGGAGCAGGGAAATAAAACCTTCAGTTCCAAACCACATTTTACTATCACTGGAATAGGGAAAATTCCAGCATGGACCAACCACACACAGATACAGCCCAGGGAATCATACAGCCTTTTTCCAGCCACACCACCCAGCTGACAAAAAGCTGATTAAATCCCAGAATCCCACTGTGGTTTGGGATTATGGATGTGGATTGGGATGATGGACCTTAAAGTCCATCCTGTTCCACCTCCTGCCAGGGACACCTGCCACCATCCCAGGCTGCTCCAAGCCCCATCCAGCCTGGCCTTGGATACTTGCAGGGATGGACACAGCTGCAAGCTTCCTCCAAGCCCATGCCAGAAAATTCCTTGCCATTTTGGCACAGGCTCTCCAGTGCCCACATCAAAAAGCCACTTGTAACTTATTACAACACTGCCATTCACTGTCGTATCTACTCCAGGTGTTCCAACTTAGGCAAAATGGGTTCCTGGGAAGAGGGTGACATTCCTTTAGGATATAAGAAATGAGCTGTCAAAGCATGAGCAGGAATCCTATATTCACAGGGCTTGCAGTGTGCACAACTCCCACTCAGTGCTTTGAACTTCAGTTGAGCTGGAACCAGCCTCTCTTGTCAGAAACCTTTCATTTCTGTGGGGCTCACAAGGAAAACATTCCAATTCCAACCCAAATCCCTCAGGATAAGTCGCCTCTCTGATTTTTGACTGGATGCAAGAATGAGATCAGAGGTTTGCCAGCCCCAGATCTGCCTACCTTGTCAGTTCCTCAACTTCAAAACAACTCCACAAAGGAACAAACGCCCTGCAAAAGATCCTTGAGGCAGCACTGACTGAGGGTGCTATGGGCACAACCCCCTCCTTGCTCAGCCCATTCCTTTAGAGGGATGCTACAGGGAAAGAGAAAACCCAAAACTTGGGATAATGGGACAAAACCTACGAGATCAGGTCAGAGGAGATGTGAGGAAGGAATTGTTCCCTGGCAGGGTGGGCAGGCCCTGGCACAGGGTGCCCAGAGCAGCTGTGGCTGCCCCTGGGTCCCTGGAAGTGTCCAAGGCCAGGTTGGACTTTGGGGCTTGGAGCAGCCTGGGAACAGCAGAAGGTGTCCCTGTCCATGACAGGGGGTGGAATGGGAGGAACTTTAAGTCCCTTCCACCCCAAACCATTCCATGATTCCATGATCAGACCTACATGGTTCTACCCAGCTCCTGTCCCAGTCCCCAGTGATCCCTGGCTCAGCTGCACCCAGAGCCTGTCCCAGCATCCCTGACTGAGCTCTCCAAAGGATAATGGAGCTGCTGTTCCAGAAGTCCTCTGTGGCAGGTAATGACAGCAGGTACGTGTGTGACAAATTACCTGCTCTTCCAAAGCCACCATTTCAGACATGGAGGGATCCAAACCCTCAGAACTGCCTGAAGCTGGAAGGGCTCTCCAGACCAGCCCTGAGAGCTGGCACGCTGGCACAGGACCCTCTTTGGCTCAAAGAATGAGGCTTAAAAGGCTGAGCTGTACCTCCAAGTCTATGTGGGGATGCCAAACACCCCCTGCCCTGGCTGTATGACAGCCACTGCAGAGCAGGGAAGGGGGAAGGTGCTGGTTTGAAAAGCAATTTAAAAATCTTCCCGATGTCCAGTTCTCAGCCCCTGTGCCATATCTCTCCCACATCCCATTGTCAGGTTAATTGCCTGCCAAGTGGCCGCTGGGAAGACTCGGGGAGCAGAAATAATTTACCTAGAAACTGATGTTGGAGTTCTCCAGCTGGCACCAGGGTCCTGAGCATTTGTAAAAGGCCTTTTTAAAGCACAATAGCTGCCCTTCAGCTCTGGGAAAGCGAACCTGCCAATCCTGGCTGCTCCATCAAGCCAGGCTTTCAGGGATGTGAGCAAGCCAAGATCCCACACTGCGAGGGAGCCACAGGCTTTGGAGGGACTGGCTGCAGCTCTCCAAAGGAAAACCCATCCCAGCACCTGCCAGACAGCACAGGGGAGGATGGCAAGAGCCAGCCAGGGATGGGTGAGGGAAATGCCAGTGAATCCTTAAAGCAAAATTGGAAAAGGAGAAGCTGAACTAAGCAAATAAAAACTTCGGTGCCTGTGTTCCCACCTTGCTTCACTTTTGGTTCCTGTGTTCTTCCAGTCAAATCCCCCCAAATCTCTTCCCCAAATCACTCACCTGGTACTTCAATTTCTCCCAAGGCTAATCTCCCACTGAATGAGGCTGAAGGAAAAGGGAAATCTCTAGAGAAGAGAGCGGCCAGGGACTTTTGCATCTCCAAAAAGCCGCTGTACAGCACAGCAGCTGCCCGAGACTGACAGGACCATGACTAATCCTTCCCCTGTCCTGGCCTTTGCCAGAGGGACAAACACAGCCCTGCCTCCCACTGCCAGCTCCTCCTGCATTTGGGGAATGGATGGGCGCACCTGGAGAGTGAAGGGCTCAGCCTCAGAACAGCATCACTCCCAAAACTTAGTCCTGCCCTCTCCCATGTGCAATTCCTCTGGAAACAAAGCATTCCCCTGCTCTGGAAATTAAGGAAACCAGCTCTGGTACCTCTCAATCCCATTTATCCCTGTCTTCCTCAGGGCCAGTCAGCACCTCCCAGGCAGGAGTCTCCACCCTCCACCTTCCCACAGAGCTACAGCCCCAGAATTTGATAGGTGGCCTCACAGGAAATCTGGGGAAAATGAATGGAAAGGGAATATAGATTCAGTAACATAGGAGAACAAGCTAATAAATAACTGAGATGCCAATAAATATCAGAGATCATCTCATCTCAGACTCTCCAGCCTGATCTGGAAGTGCCCAAGGCCAGGTTGGACTTTGGGGCTTGGAGCAGCCTGGGATAGTGGAAGGTGTCCCTGCCCATGGCAGGGGTGGCACTGGATGGGCGTTGGGGTCTCTTCCAACCCAAACCATTCTAGGATTCTAATACAGGTATCAAACACCACCAACTAACAAACCATAGAAAATAAAAATATTTGCTGTTTAAGGCAAAAACCACACAAAAAACTCTCAAAAAGAGGATCTGTGAATAAACGTTTTCCAACCCACTTGTTACTCTTCTTTTTAATAACAGAAAATGATCTGGCAGAGAAAAAATAATGAAGGTGCTTCCAAGGAGGCTGCTTAAGTTGATCGATCATGTGTTTAAAGGCAATCCACCCCCTGCTGCCAAGCACAAGCTCAGGCAGACAAAAAGCAGCAGTTAGAGAGCCCAAAGTCTCGCTGATGGCCTTCATTAGTGCTCTGGGGAACCATTACCCTCGGTAGATTTTACTGAGGCTCTCCAGGAGGAATAAACTCTCCTGGAATAGGTGCTTGCATGATCCACTTCCTCTGGGATCTCTTCTGGAGTATTTCTCCTCCCAGGTGGATCTGAGCAAGCCTTTTTTCCAGGGAAACAGAAAAGCTGTCAGGGAGAAAAGCCAGTGTTCCTGAGAAATTGCCCAGATAGGTTTCAGACTCCTTATCCCTGGAAGTGTCCAAGGCCAGGTTGGATAGGGCATGGAGCAGCCTGGGAGAGTTCCCTGCCCATGGCAGGGGGTGGCACTCAATGAGCTTCAAATCCCTTCCAGCCCATACTGGGATTCTGGGGTCCCAAGCTGGATGTTTCCAGGTGTCCCTCAGCCCAGGCCCTGCTGATGGCAGCCTCTCCTGAGGAGTCACAGCAGCAGGACAGACACTGTCCCCACCGTCCC
Source organism: Parus major (assembly GCF_001522545.3). Classification (NCBI taxonomy): domain Eukaryota; kingdom Metazoa; phylum Chordata; class Aves; order Passeriformes; family Paridae; genus Parus; species Parus major. The sequence continues at coordinate 2,702,451 of NC_031775.1, read as the reverse complement.
CTCGCTGTCACACCGCAGCTCTGGCACTTACGGCTTCCCCGTGCTGCCACCAATCCGACCTGCAGGACATTTCCTGCTGTGGCCAGGCTGTCCCCCTTCCTTGTCACTTCATTAGCTCCTTGTGGCCTCACACAGCCGCTGGGAGCAGAGGGCACTCAGGTTTCCGGCTGTCAGAATCCAGGGATAAATGAGTGTTCCATTCACTGCAGAGGGCTCGGAGCATGGGCACCAATATCCCTGAGATGCTGCTGGGACTGCAATGATTCATCACCTGCCCGGGCAGGGCGCCAAGACAGGACCTTGCCCTGTGACAAAGATAAATTGCCCAGGAGATGAGGCTTAATTCACTCCTAGAGGAAATGTTACCCTTAAAACAAGGGAGTTATTTCCCACATCCGATTCTACCACAGGAATGCAATTTCAACAGTGAACAGGGCCAGCGGAGGCTGCGCAGCTGAGGAAGGGCCTGGAGCATCTCGGTGCCCAGGAAAGGCTGAGGGAGCTGGGGCTGCTCAGCCTGGAGAGGAGCCCCAGCTGAGAGGGGCCCTCAGGCCTGGCTGGCCCTGGCTGCAGGGAGGGCTCCCAGCAGGGCCCAGCCTCTGCTCCGGGGGCCCAGCAATGGCACCAGAGCCACGGGCAGGGCCTGATGGCAGCAATTCCCCCTGGCCAGGAGGCACAACTTCTTCCCTGGGCAGTGCCCAGCCCTGAACACATTGGCCAGAGAGGCTGTGGGCTCTCCTGCCTGGGGCTGTGCCAGAGCTGTGTGCACACAATGCTGTGCCCTGGGCTCTGGGATGGCCCTGCTGGAGCAGGGAGGTGGCACCAGCTGCCCACTGAGCTCCCTTCAGCCTCAGCCATCCTGGGATCCTGCGAGGAAGATGAGCTGGCTTTTCCCACCCACATGGGAAAGAATTGCTGTAGTAACACTGTGAGGGACTAAAGTAGAGATGCCACTTCTGCGCCCACTCTTAGCACCCCAAAATCACTCAGCCAGCAAGACAATGAGTGCCAGAGGAATAAAGCCGTGGAGGAATGTCCCATTCCAAGCTGTGGGAACAGTAACAATCTTCCCACGTGCCAGTGCCCTGAGCAGAAGCTGCTGACAAAGGCCTGCATTGGCCATTTTGGAAGTGCCAGGAAACACCACCCAAGAAAGCAGCCACTGCCATCTGTTCTACCTCCAACTGCTATTCTCTTTACCTTAAATATATCCAAATATATATAAATACCACACACAGACTATGGAAACAACTCAGCAGAACGTTTCATGCCCACAAGGAGGGGTGGCCTGTGGCTCCCACATGTGATATCCCAGCCCTTGTGCTCCCGGCACAGGGACATCACTGCTCCACCTCCCACTGGTTCTGACTCAAGCAGCCAACCTGCCTAATAAACTATTCCTGCCATGCCATTTCTCACACGGCCCAAGTTCTCTCTGCCAATATTTTTAGCCTCTCCAGGAGGGGCAGGGTACAGGTATGTTGCTGTTTAGAGCTGGAACCGTGTGCTCATTGTCTGGGAAACGGCCAGAGCGGGGGAATTATATTGGATCCATTGGCCAGAGGTTCTGTGGACCTAAATCACCCTCTCCTCACTCTGTTCAGTGTGCCAGGATGTTGAGAGACTGCTGTGTGCTCAGACACATGTGGTGGGTGATGGACACCACTTCCAGTGTTACTTCCAAGAGTTGGGATGACTTGCACCTTGCACCATCCTTTTCCTGACAGAGTAGGCCAGGCCAACACTAAAATCTGCAACCTTCACACATCATCCAATGCCCAAAGCGACAAAAAAGTTCTGTATTCTCTCTCTCAGTCCCACATTCCCTCTCCCAGTTCTATATTCCCTCTCTCAGTCCCATATTCCCTGTCCCAGTTCTGTATTCCTTCTCTCAGTCCCATATTCCCTCGCCCAGTCCCATATTCCCTCTCTCAGTCCCGTATTCCCTCTCTCAGTCCCATTTTCCCTCTCTCAGTCCCGTATTCCCTCTCTCAGTCCCATATTCCCTGTCACAGTTCTGTATTCCTTCTCTCGGTCCCATATTCCCTCTCCCAGTCCCATATTCCCTGTCCCACCTGCTGCTGCCTCGCTGCGAGGCTCTCCCCTCAGCCCCCCTGCACAGCAGAGCTCCTCTGTTGATTTTGACTCCACAGATGTGATTAATAACAATAAAAACTGCTGATCCTTTTGGTGGCTGCCTTTTTCTCCTCATTTAAGAGAAATCAGAGCGAAGCACGGTGACAGATGGCAGATATTAAAGCCTCGAGGTGAGGAACACGCTGCAGCAGCAGCAAGGAAATTCCTGAGGCTCATTTGTGAGGGCCGCGATGCTCCCGAGAACAGACAAGTTTAGATGTTTCCTTAGCACTGTGGAATCCTCTTTTCTCCTGGAAAAAAAAAATGAGTGAGGAAGTACTTCAAGCAGGCTATTTCCCTGAGCCATTTTTTTTGGATGATTTTCCAGGTAATTTTACTCTGTTAAAGCAACAAAACCATCCCTCACTGGAGCTCAGGGATCTTTTTTCTCCAGGGATTTATGAGCTTTGGAACCCAAAGTACTCCTCCCTCCTCTGCCTTATCCAGTTCCTTACAGGGCTGTGATTCAATACAGCCCAAAATTGGATTACAGTAATTTACTGCAGGACAGTGAAGAGAAGGGGAAAAAAAAGGAAAAGGAAAGTGTATCAGTCACCCCTGAGCAGAAAATAGAAGAAGATGCTAAAACCTGGCAGGTGCTTCCTTATCTTATTTATCACATGCTGATGGGAACAAACTGTTTTTTACAGAAAACCCAGTGGTGGAAATCTGAACAAAAAATCCTGTCCCAGCAGATCATGGCAGAAATTCCTTGGCTGCTAAAACCTGAGCAGGCTAAACACCCACTGGATGTTAATGAAAGAAAAACAACAGGAAACAACAAAATTCCAATTTAAAGCATCCCAAACCCATTGTTGGACTTCCTGGAGGAGCCCATCTCCACCAGCCAAGGAGCAGTTAAGCAGCAGAATTGAATTCAGAGGAGATGATTCTCTTTAGAGGACATTAATAATGGTTTAAAATGTAATTAACTTGTGTCACCAGGCTGCTATTAATTTAAGTGCGCACTAAATAGTAAATCCAAACAGGATCTGTCATTCTGCATAAAACCCTCATGGAAAAGCTTTCAGCAGTGAAATGAAAGGAAAAAACATCATAAAGCGTGTGCAAAAGTCATCTCTGGTGATGATTTTCATCCTATTTTTGTATTAAATACTGGCCCAGAAACTCAGCACCATCCAACCACCCCTCTGCAGATCTTTGCAGGCATCTCTCCTGTCAGGCAGAGCTGTACCTGCCCTCCCCATGGACACACAGAGCCTTCCCCAAGCCTTCCCCAGCTTTTTCCAGGGCTCAGAACAAACATTTTTCCCTTGAACTTTGGGCAGTAAATTCTGCTACACCCTGAGTATTTTGCTCAGTGCTTGTTCCAGAGATAGGCGAAGAACCCTTCAGCTTCCCCCTTCTTTAGGAGTGGGGTTAGGCAATTAACCTTGTGTCTCTGAGATATTTTGAAGGGAAAACATTCCCAAAAAGCATCAGGCATTGTTCCTGGGGGGCTCCTGCTTTTTCCAGGAATATCAATGCTTGGGGTTTGAGTTAATGAAGAATCAAACAGGTTCATGCAAACCTCATCCTGGGCACTCCATGGATTTAAAGGCTTGAGATGTTTTCAGACTCAATTCTGTGAGAACAACACTGTAGAAATACAGAAACCTGCCTTGAAATAATCGTAATTTGCTGGGTTTCCTCCAAAATTTCCATATCACTGCTGGAAGCACTTGCAAATACAAAGGATTTTGATTTGAAGCCCGTGTGTGCAAGAGCAGGTGAATCAAAGGTGATGGATCATGTTTTATTCTATTTATAAAGGGGGATTTACCTGTTTTCAATCATTATTTTATTGTAATATCAGCTAAAAGAAACAAACACTACAGCCTTCATCCAAAGGCTTTCTATAATCCCACTTTAATTCTGACTGAACATGAAATAAATTATGACTGAGGGGCAAAACCTGCCTACAGCCCTGCTGGGTTTGGTGATCAAGAGTCAGTCCCAGTCCCCATACAGAAAAGAGATATTTTAGCAAAGAACCAACAAGATCAACTCACAGAAATCACAGAAACAGCAAAAAAACAGTGGAAAAGAGTGAGAGTGCCAAAGGTGAGTTTTGTTATTAAATCATGGATTCCCTCCAGGTCACTTTGATCCCGTGGCAGGTGCCAAGTGCAGCAAAAATTGCCCTTGGTCTGTGGCAGAACCTCCTCAGCTGCACACGCCAGAGGGGAAATCTCTCATCTGTTCTGTCCAACAAAAAATAAGATTATTATGGAGGCAAAGTGACAGGAAAGGAGAGAAGAATGCTAGCACCAAAACACATCCTCATGGGAGTGGGTTTGGATATCTGCAGCCTCCAGCAGATGCCTCTCCAGCCCTGCTGGAAGAGGGCAGGACAAAAAGGAGTGGAAAACACAATTGTAATGGTACTTGTGCTCTTGGGAGAGTCCCTCCCTTGTGCTTTTCCATCAGCTTTTAGCTGAAGTGCCATAAAAACCTGCAGCAAACCCTGCTGCCTGTGGGAACAAGCCCAAGGATCACATCCAGCCCTGCCTACAGGGACGGGAAGAGGAGCAGGAAATGGGAATTGGCTGCTGCTGCAAAGCTGAATGGGAATTAAAAGCACATCTCAAACCCAGCAGGCTCAACCAGCACCTCCACAAGTTTGGGAACACAGCAATCAACCCAGCCAGCCCAATATTCAGCTTTTTTGGTCTTTGCCACTGATTGATTTATTTATTTTCCACACCAGCTACACCAAAGCAAAGGTTCCACAGGTACAAATCTCAGAGGTGGTGCCTTCCAAACCTCTCTGTTCTTGCAGGGGGTGGCATTTGTAACCCAGCAAATTGGATTTCTCCCTTTGAATCTGCTAGGAAGCAGCAGCTGGGAAGCAGCAGCAGTGCTGGGAAGAGCTGTTTGCAGGATGAGAGAAGAGCCTGAAGTCTCATTAAGGGTCCCTTGGTACTTTTTGAAATATAGATGGTGTTAACTCTCATTTCTTGGCTGATTCAGAACTGGTAATTGCTAAAGCTGTTAAGTGTTTCCTACCCCACTCCTGCTGCTGGGGGCTCAGAGCTGCTCCCAGATTTCCCTATGGAAATGTCCAGCATGGCAGCCCCAGGAGCTGGGAGAAGGTTTGGGATAGAAATTAAAGCTTCCTCAGTTTCTCAACCAAGATCTCCAGAGCAGGAGGAGCCCTCCTGGGGCAGCACTGCTGATTGCAGCAGGTGGAGTTGACTTGCACACTCCACTCCTGGCCATCCCACACTCAGGAATTTTCCATTTCTCCAGAACCAGGACAGCCAGAACAACCAAATTACCTCCACAAAAGGTCCATTCTGTCGATTACTTTTATGGAGTAAAACTGTACTTTGAGACAACATTTTGCATTGTTTTTCTTCCTTGCAACAATTATCTCCTAGAAAAACAGAGCCTGAACATTTGGAAAGCTGGCTCCAAACATGATATCCCGGGATACTGTGAAGTGATTCAAACACATTGCTGGGAGATGTCCTTCTGTGCCTTTATTTTCCCATGTGCCAAACTGATACAGCTCCCAAGAAATATCCAAATTAACAATCCCACACCTCTAAAATGTCTGTGGCTCTGCAGAATCCCCAAATTGAGGCCAAACCCTGCCAAACCATCTCCACCAGGCAGTGGGGAAAGGGAGATCAAAGCTGTGGGAAGTGTTAGCACCCTTTTGTTCCTAAAACACTACAGGAAGATGTTGGTGCCGCTGAGGAGATGAGGTTTTTTTGGTTTATTACTTCATTTTATTCCTCTCAGAGAGCTGTGTTTGATTTACCTCCACAGCTCCCAGAAGCATGGATAGCACCATCCCTGAGGAAGTGCAGCAGCAGGACATAGCAGGAACACTCCCAGTGCCTTCAGAAGAGAAGGAGAGGGACCTCCTGCCCTCAGAACTGTTGATCCTCGTTAAAATATAATCAGTTAGACCAATTAATGAGGTGTGGTCAGCAGACACTTCCCAGCAGAACTGTCCATGTGGAAATGGAGCCCTTAAGAGAATGGATGGATCTAAAATATATCTGGACACCAGAAAGCAGGGACACAAAATTTCAAACACCTCTGAGGGCTCACACTGCCTTAGATAATGAACATTTCCAGCAGCAATTCTGGCAGAGAGAGAAAAAAGAGCACTTTAGGTAAATTGAGATCACACTTCCGGGAAATAGCTGCCTAACCTTCCGTTTCACCAGCAGCACAGGGTTTCCTGGCCACACCCAGACACTCTTAGACCCCTCAGTTTCCTTCCCAGCAAACACAAAGTGTTCCCAAGCATCCTGAGGGCTCTCAGAGGAAGGAAAAAGAGAAAAGAAGCAGCTCTGTAACACCCTCACTTTACACAAGACATTCCTGGCTTTGGGTGACCTAATTGTGGCTTTCCAGCACCTGAAGGAGAAAAGAAAGATGGAGATGGACTTGGGACAAGGGATGGAGGAGAGATGGGATAAGGGAATGGCTTCCCAGTGCCAGAGGGCAGGGATAGATGGGATATTGGGAAGGGATTGTTCCCTGGCAGGGTGGGCAGGCCCTGGCACAGGGTGCCCAGAGCAGCTGTGGATCCCTGGAAGTGTCCAAGGCCAGGCTGGAGCAGCCTGGGATAATGGGAGGTGTCCCTGCCCATGACAGGGGTGACACTGGAGGGCTTTAAGGTCCCTTCCAACCCAAATCAGTCTGGAATTGTTGCTGTTACAAACCCACACATTTCCAACAAAATTCATCATTGCCTTTACCCCAAAGCACCCAAAACCAATGCTTCTATTTCCTCCAAAGAAAGATACCTTGAAATAACAAGGCTCTTATTTACCTCTTGCCAGAAATAATCATCCCTTCTTCTTGAACTAATTGCATATTTAAGTCCAGACTTTCTTCCACCTACACTGAGACACTCACACAACCAGGAAAGCTTTCCAGCAGGGCTGGTTTATGGGGTTTTTATTGGCAAACGAATGATATGGTCTCTGCTATGTATACACCTAAATCTACTTTAGAACAAAAACAAATAGGGCTAAAGGGCATTTCTGAAATTTGCTCTGCTTATTTCACAGTCAGGCAAAGAGGGTTTTATTCAGGCTCTCCAGGAGACTGCTGCAGCCTTTCCTGAGCAAGGCTTGGATTCAGCAGCCAGAGCAGATTTGAACAGGGCAGTCATTGTAGGGTTCTGCAACCAAAACCCCTTTCACATGCCCAGGTGCTGCTGCAGTGAGAACCAAACCAGATATCTTGGGGAAAAAAAACAGTATTTCCACAGCAAAGGAAGGGAAAAATTGATCTGGTAATTCCTCATGGCAAAAAACCCCACATGGGTTTCATCAACAGTTGCCAAAGATGCAGGAAATGAAACTGTGGGATTTCTTTTCCTTGAGTGTGTGATAAAAAAAATTCATCTGCAGGAACTGAGGGAAAAAGTCTTGTACTGAGGCCAAGCTGCAGGACTGGAAACACCGGGAATCATCACAGGATCAAAGACCTGGATCTTATGAAATGGTCACCTCAGAGAGCTGGGTTTCCCAGGGTTTAGAATGTGGCTTCATCTCTGCTTAATCCCCCAGAATCACAGGAGAGCTGGGTTGGAAGGGACCTCTGGAGATGATCCAGTCCAAGCCCCTGCCCAGGCATGGTCACCTGGAGCAGGTGACACAGGAGCACTTCCAGATGGGCTTGGAATAAATTCAGAGAGCGAGACTCCACACCTTCCCCAGGCAGCTGTTCCAGGGCTCATGGAAAAGAAGTTCCTCATGTGGAGGTGGAGGTTGTGCAAGACAAACCAGCTGGATTGACTTTAGCTGCAGTGACAGTGGCTGTCACTGTGGAAATAAAACAAATCTCCAGTTTCTTTTGGCTGAACATCCCAGGGTTTGATGTGCAAGTGACATTTTGGAGGTAGAAATCAGATAAATTCTTATGTGCTCTGTTGCTCCCATGAACAAAAAGCACAGGAATATTCCTGGTGTATTTCCAGCACTGGCTGGGATTGGGAATGTCTCTCCAATAGGACAAACTGGGCAGGAGCTGCCCCCCAATTTTCAGTGCACTCCTTGAACTGAAACCAAAGGTTTAACCTAATTTCCATCACAGCAGAGCAAACCAGAACAGCTCCAGTTCAGAGAGGGAGACTCCACACCCTCCCCAGGCAGCTGTTCCAGGGCTCTGCCATCCTCATGGGAAGAAGTTCTTCCTCATGTGGAGGTGGAGGTTGTGCAAGACAAACCAGCTGGATTGACTTTAGCTGCAGTGACAGTGGCTGTCACTGTGGAAATAAAACAAATCTCCAGTTTCCTTTGGCTGAACATCCCAGGGTTTGATGTGTGAGTGACATTTCAAAGGTAGAAATCAGACAAATTCTTATGTGAGCAAAAGGCCCAGAAGTGTTCCCAGTGTGCTTCCAGCAGTCAGTGGGATTGGGAATTTCTCTCCAATTGAACGAAATAGGCAGGAGCTGCCCCCCAGTTTTCAGTGCACTCTCTGAACTGAAACCAAAGGCTGGTGCTAATTTCCAAAACAGCAGAGAAGTTCCATTCTGTCAAAGCAGCGTGGGGTTTTGCCCTGCAGCTTTACCTTCCAGAAAGAATTTTATATTCTTCTTTTATATTCTCATTTTTCAATAAAGCAAGCGTTCCCGTGCTCCTCAGTGGAAAAAAGGGAGGCTTTTGACAAGGAACACACTTGGGACTAAATTCCCAGCAGTCCTGTGGTGGTGTCAGACAATCTGGGAGCAGTTGCTGTGTGTTCCTACCTGCAGAGCTTTCGTCTTTGCTGCCAAGTGCTGCAGTTAGGAATTCCCAAAGAAAATCAGGCACGAGCTGAGCCCACGTTTCCCACCTTGATGGCCCAGCTAAAGGAAGAATTCCAATGGATATCCAGCTCCCCAGGCAGATCTCTGCAAAGCCCTCATGGGATTTAATGAAAAGGAGAATATTTGGGGTTAATCCCATTTTCCACCACACGAGCGGACAGAAAAAGCAAGAGGAGTGTTAGGAGAACACAATGGGAATAATCCAACATGTTCCCACGGATCCCAGGCTGTTCAAAATCAATCCAAGGCACCTCAGGAACAGAGGAAAATGATTCCTGAGCAAATGAAGGAGGAGCAGGCGTCATTGAAAGCCACTTAACAGCCACATGCCAGAGCACTGAGAGCTGTTCAGCAGCAAAATGGAGAGAGAGGAGAAAAAATCATAATTAAGAACCCTATCATGTTTTAGCTTTCAGCAATAATTCTGACTTCCAATTAATTCCTACACATTTGTGCAAAGGGGAAAAAAAAACAAGTGAAACTGTGGTTTACACGAGATTTCACCTCTCATGCAGAGAAGTAAATTCGGTGTTTCTAGGAGTGTTTGTGCCCCTGGCAAATGATTTATTGGGAAAGACAACCTTCCCCTAATCCCCATCAAACAGAGCTTGGAACAACACAGGGAGAATGAGCCCAAAAGAGAGATTTTGATTTGTGCTTCTCACTGTGTTTTGGTGAGAAATGATGGGATTGGGATAACGTGGCACTAACGGGCTATTCATGGCTTACACACATTTTTGGTTTCATCATGGAAAACTTTTATTATTTGTTGTTTTTAATGAAGGGAGATGCCAAACCCCTCCTGCCAAGGAGAACCTTCCTTTCCTATCACACAGCAACTCCACTTCTGAGAATATTCCCATATATTGATGGATATTCCCCACATGGCCCAGCTAAAAGGCATCCTGGGAATATTAATTGCCACAAAAACCCAGGAAAACTCAAGTTTCAGAAGCTGTTATTTACACAAGTGGAATGAAAACTGTTTTCTGTCATGGTCACGTGCAGCAATTGCTCCCAAATAGTTTGGAACAAACAAATAATCTCCTTTTCTCCTGGAAAAGCTGGTTATTCACACTGTCAGTGCTGATCTGCAGATTGGAATTAATTTCCTTCAGAAACTTTTGTGTGAAATTCTAAAATATAAAAGCCAAAGCTCTCCCAACTCTGGTACCTCCTATCAGATTCCATCTCCCCAGTCTTTCCCTACACACCCCATCCCATCCATGCATTCCCATCCTTCAATTCCCACCACTGAGGGACTTGAAGAAATGACACTTCAATGAATAACAAATAAACATGGAAAAAAACCCAGCTGAAAGGGAAATCTGAGACAGGGGTGAACTCCTCCTCCTGAGACATATTCCTGTAATTATCCATTTCAGTCCAAGTGAAGAACTATCCAAAACACAGCCCAAATCCCTAAAATTTGTACAATACACAGAATTAAACCAAAAAAAAAAATCCCCTGTGTGTTGCCAGCTCACCAAAAATGTCATTTTGTTTAATTAACTCAAAAGCAATGACTCTCACCTGAAAAATGCTTCCATGTTTTCTTTCCTTCTGCCTCCATCCCTTCCACAGCCCCTGGAATATCCCATTAAAAATGGAAAGCTCACCTTCAAAATTCAGGATTCTTTTCCCCCAGGAGAGTTTTGCCCATTTTTTAATTTTTTTTTTTCCTTTCAAAACAGGGTGGGAAGAAAAAAATGTGATTAAGTGAAAAAAAATTAAAAATCTCCAGGAAAGTGACTTGCAGATCCAAAGATCAAAGTGAAAGCTCTGCATTTGTTGTCAGGAAAATAAATTAGAAGCTTTTATTTTGGCAATAAAAGCTCTTTTCAAGGAAAATAATTTAAATTTGATTATTTCAATTCCTGTTTAATAGAAAATTAGAATTCTACCCTGGAAGTTTGAGCTTTATTTTTCCATATCAGCTGTTACTGAAAGAAAGAGAATCAAAAAGGAGAAACCAATTTTTTCTGCACTCTCCCTTCCCTAAACAGAGAATCCAAACAACAGAAATCATTACAGTATTTTAAATCCTGGACTCTTCCTGTCCCAAAATTCATTCCAACAATTATATATCCCAAACATCTTTTTCCACAGAAAATTTCATTAATTGCTCTCAATTATTTATTAAATCCAAGTCCGGTGATCTTGAAACAAATGCAGCAATGACTCAAAAAATATGAAAACTTCCCATCTGTGTCTAATAAGTCTCACAGGATTATTAAAAATCCTAAATCCTAAAAATTTAGGATTTTTACAGTTTCCAAATGTGTGCCAAGAAGGCAATTCCACCTCACCTTGCCTGGGGCTTGGTCGGAAAAGGAGAGGAAAAGCAAAGATCACCAAGGAAAAGCACTTCAAGCTCAGCCAGAAATAAAACCCCCAAACCCCCTGGTTCAACAGGAAGGGAAATTTGGGGAGTTCACACTCAGTAACCACTGAGAGAGCTTGGAAAATGAGACAGGACCTAAATCCTGGAATTATGGAATGGTTTGGGTTGGAAGAGACCTTGGACATCATCCAGTGCCAGGGCAGGGGCACCTCTCATTATCCCAGGCTGCTCCAACCTGGCCTTGGGCACTTCCAGGGATCCAGGGGCAGCCACAGCTTCTCTGAGAATTCCATTCCAGGGCTCCCCACCCTCCCAGGGAGCAATTCCTTCCCAATATCCCATCCATCCCTGCCCTCTTCCAGCTTGAAGCCACTCCCTTGCTTTGTCCCTCCAGGCCCTGACTGTATTATACCCAGTCCTGTTAAAAATGAATTTTATAATTACCAAAGAGTGCTTTTAAAACATCCAACTGCACTTTGGGGCCTGACTGTGGAATGGAACCCCCAAAAGGATGGAAAAGCTACAGGCGGGAACAACAAGGCTCTTCCCAAATCCTCCTCAGGGCTTGCCCAGACCTTTGTACATTTTGCTTGATTCAGGTGAAATTAACCCCAAACTATTCAACAGCAGCAGCATCTCCTCCAAGGAACTCCAAATCCCAAATTCCAAAACCTGCTCTCCATTCCAGCTGGAATAAGGGCATAGAGTTTATTAGGAGGAAAATATTAGGAGGAAATATTAGGAGGAAAATGTCACTAGAGGACAGAAAGTATAGAGGAAAGGGTTCCAAGAATCACTCACAACCACAGGTTTTCATGAGGCAAAAAAGCCTTTATTTCAGGGTTTCTCAACCCTTTTATAAGGTGTTCCAATCCAGGTTATCCTGACTGGAAGAAGGAACAACACCTCCTTCATCCCATTGGTGGGACAAGAGAGAAAACACTCTCAGAACATCTGTGCCTTGTTTTGGGAAAGTAAAACCTTGTTTTCCCTTGTCTTTCACAACAGTCCTTGAGAGAAGGAAAAATTCCCAAAGACTTGCCCTTGGGAACAATCAGCCCCTGAGAGCTTGAAATTCCCTCAGGTTCAGAAAATCATCTCCACAGAAAACATTCCAGAACTAAAATGTTCCCTGGGAGAATATCTGGGAATTCTGGGGAGAGCATCTCAGCTCTGAACAGTCAGCTCCAGCCTTTCCAGGGGTTTTCCTGCCTCTGGACACAGGTGGGATCACATTTCATTTCCTTCCCACAGGATTTAGGAAATATTCCCAGCCTTCTGATTGTTGCTCTTTCATCCAGCTCATGAAAAAGAGGGATATTCTCAAATTCCTCAGTTTCCTCATTATTATAATTATCCAGTTCATAGCGAGGTGGGTATTGGTGTGGCTTTTCCTATTTAACTCTCAAAAAAGTTTTAATAGCCTTCATTAAACATTAATTGAATTAAAAACACGAGTTACCATGGATGTCTCCACTATATGGAACTCATATTCCATGGAATTTGTTGCCTCATTCCACAGGAATTAAGAACCTACAACAAACTGAAAGCTGTGATTGTGTTTTCCTTCACATTTCTGTACACTTCTGGCACAGAGCTTGCAAGTATAAAATGTATTTATTTCAGTTTAAAAAAGGAAAATGCATTAGAAAACTTGCCAGGACTTTCCTAGAGATATTTAAAGATCCTATAGAAATCTCTGTTACTTTTCTGGCCGTTTATTATTTATAGACACAGGGAATTTTTGATCCTGCAGCAATAAATATATTGTGGCTCTTTTTCAGATGGATTTCTGCCCTTTCCTTGGGTCTTTGTCTCTGAGTGTAGACAGGAAATTCACTTTCAAAAAAACCCACCCCAGTGCTGCTCTCATTTGCAGGGAAACAGAGAAGATGACAAAGGTTTGGCTACCTCAGGTTTTTAAGAAAAGAGATGAAAAGAGAAAAAAAAATCTTTGCAGGAACACTTCAGGAAATCAGCCCTGGGAAATGAAAGGATTTTGGGGTTGTTTTTCTCCACATTCCACAGCACTTCCAACAAAAGCTGAGCAAGAGCATGAGCCACTGATCTCCAAAGAATAAAAAATGCCAGTGTATTTCCATCTCCAAATCATTTTGCCAAGCGTATTTTCCTTTGTCAAAAGGATCAAATAACTCGCTGGCTGCATTAATGGAAAAATAACTACAGTAATTCCAAACTACAGCTGCTTTTCCTGGGGATATTGTAGGAGCAGATATGGATTTACACAAACCTGTGGTCAAAATATTCCTTCAAGAGCTGCTTGCTGTTGATTCAACTCATTAATAAATTATATATAATTATTTCTGGTTAATTTTTCATCCAGGATGGCATTTCTTTGAGTACAATTCCCACCCGGATTCAGCTCATTCCTGCAAAAACCCACCAAAAACCCACCAAAAACCCACCAAAAACCCACCAAAAACAGGTGGTGATCAGGCAAGTGTTGGACTCTGGGAGGTCTTTTCCAGCCTCAGGAATTCTGTGCTTTTGCTTGGAAAAGCATCAATTTTAGGCATGTGAAAAAAGCAACGCCCAAAAATCAGGAAGCGGTGATAAAAATGGGCACAGTCCCTTAGATTTCTGTGGATAACTTCCCCCATCTCAAACCCCTCCAGCAGATCCTCCATGTCCAGCACAAAAGATTCCTCCAGGATTTTCTTCAATCTTCCAAAAGGTGAAGACAGAGCCACACAAACCTTTTACAGCCCAAAGATACTGAATTCCCCTCACGCTCCTCTCCGGGTTTATTTCCCTCACCTTCACACACCAGCTAAGGATGCAATATTCCTGTCTGAAAGTACTGAAAAATAAAAGCAAAGCAGCAGAGCTGCAAAAATGTTTTTTCCCCTGGATCTAAGCAATGAGGAAGAGTGATGGGACAAGAGACTCCTCACGCTCTTGCCCACATGCTCGGGACCACCTGAAAAATGAAGGGTATTACAGGAAAAACTGGGATTTTTCTTGTAGAAACTGCACTTTATGCAAGAGAAATCTGAAATTCAGCTTCTTTTATGCTGGATTCATGCACCCCCCTCAGTGTAACCAGAAGATGGAGAGAGACAGGAAGGGATAACCCCAGATGTTTGGGTCACCAGTGACATTCCAGATGTTTAGGGAAAGGGAGAGGTCATGAGAAGAAGAGAAGAGCCAGCCAGGAGGACACCCCTAGTCCTAAGGAATGTCCTGTCAAGTGAAATTATACAACTATAAAACATAAGTCTATAATTTCTCCACCCAATGTCTGTGTACTTTCATCATCACATTAACCCAAGCTCTTTCCAAGGCTGCAAATTGAACCCTTCAGCATCTATAGAAGTTTTTATTCTTCGGTTTCCAACATCTCCCCTCTCCCTTTGCACTAAAAAAATCTCAATTACTGAAATTGGTAATCGTCCATTGCATACACTGAAGCAAACAAGGCACTATTGTTATTACTACTATCACAATCACTAAAATGTATAAACCTGTTGTAAGGCACTTTTTTGTTCAAAGTATTAAACCCCATCCATTAACCAAATCATCAACCAGGTTCCATCATCTGCTTTGATTTTTGACACTCCTCCTTTGAGCTTTTGTAAACTTTTATAAATACTTTTAAAATTATCCGAGAGATTCATACAACACATTCCTTCAAAATCTTCACATCCATGTCCAGGTGCCAACAAGAGAAAATCTACTGCTGCCCTGTTTTGTAAAGCTGCATGCCTAACACCTTTAACATCTGCTAAAAAAAGCCACTCAGTGCAAGGGATGTAGCATTAGGTTGTTTACTCAGCCAACATCCCAATCGATCTAATTGCTTTAGTGCTTCTGTGGATGCAACAGGTGGCATAAGAAGGGATGCTGCGAGTCTTTTTCCATAACCCCAAGGATTAAAATCATCCTTACATTCTGCTCCATGTTGATGAGTTAATGAGGTATCCACCTCATCTCACACACCCATAAAAACACAGAAAAGTGGAATGGTTGGAGTGGGAGGGACGTTTAAAGATCATCCAGTCTCCACCCCTGGCACCTTCCACTATCTCAGGCTGTTCCAAACCCCAAAGTCCAACCTGGCCTTGGACACTTCCAGGGATCCAGGGGCAGCCACAGCTGCTCTGGGCACCCTGTGCCAGGGCCTGCCCACCCTCCCAGGGAACAATTCCTTCCCAATATCCCATCTATCCCTGCCCTCTGGCACTGGGAAGCCATTCCCCCTTGTCCCTCCATCCCTTGTACAGAGTCTCTCTCTGTGTTTCCTGTAGCCCCTTCAGGCCCTGGAAGGCCACAGTGAGGTCACCCCAAAGCTTCTCCTCTCCAGGTTGAACAATCCCAGCTGTCCCAGCCTTGCTCCCAGCAGAGCTGCTCCATCCCTCAGGAACCTTTGTGGCCTCCTGTGGATCTGCTCGAACAGATCTGCATCTCCCTCATGCTGAGGGCTCCAACCCAAAGCAAACCTTCCTCAAGTTTCTTTTGGAACTTCCCAGTTGGAACTGCAGCCAAAACTGAGCCTTGTTGTGCTCTGAATGCCCTTTCCCAACCCCTGCCCAGCTGAGCAGGGACAAACCAGTGGGAAATGCCAACGGGAAAGATTTTTCTCGTTGTGCCCTTTCACTGACAAAAACAAAACAGTGACATAAAAACTCCTTAGAAAACAATTTAAGAGGGATCAGCAAATCTCAGCTGTTAATGGAGCGCGTCCCTTCAGCTGTCTCAGTGCCTCGTGCTGCCGGTGCAGGGGCTGGAAACAGCTCCTGCCCGAGGACTGAGGGATAATCATGGACACAGACACACACTGAGACAGCAGCAGATCCTCGAGCATGGGGACAACAGCAGGAAGTCATTGCTGGACACAGAGCAGAGCAGTTCAACAGGTGGACATTGCTGCAGATTAAACATCACAAGGAAATGTCTCTTCTGGACAGCAAGGATGGAGCAAAGCCTCTGGCCTCTGATTCCTGGGATTTAAAGGATCACGTTTAACCAAGGTGATCAGAGGGATGGAGCAGCTCTGCTGGGAGGAGAGGCTGGGACAACTGGGATTATTCAGCCTGGAGAGGAGAAGCTTTGGGGTCACCTCACTGTGGCCTTCCAGGAGCTACAGAAAAGCTGGAGAGAGGCTTTGGACAGAGGCCTGGAGTGCCAGGACACAGGGAATGGCTTCCCAGTGCCAGAGGGCAGGGTGAGATGGGATATTGGGAAGGGATTGTTCCCTGGCAGGGTGGGCAGGCCCTGGCACAGGGTGCCCAGAGCAGCTGTGGCTGCCCCTGGATCCCTGGAAGTGTCCAAGGCCAGGTTGGACTTTGGGGCTTGGAGCAGTCTGGGATAGTGGAAGGTGTCCCTGGCCATGGCAGGGGGTGGAGACAGATCCTCTTTAAAATCCCAGCCCAAACCATTCTGGAATCCTGTGACCCCTGAAGGAGGAAAATGGAGGGTGAGCCAGCACTGAGTGTAGGGACACTCACCATGGCCCCAACAGGGACCAGAGTCTCCCCACCCCAGAGCTCAGGGCCAAGGAAAAGCCTCTGCCCTCAGCAGGACCCTGCTCTCCACTGAGCCAGGGAAAAGTAAAAAAAGTAAATCCGTGATGTAATTTGGCCTCCGCTCTCCTCCAGGGAGAAAACGGGAGGAAAATTACTTTTTTCCTCCAGAATCTGGGGAAAATTAATCAAGATTTGACCTTTGTCTCTAATCCTTTGTATGTTAACCTTCCTCAAGTAGAGCAGATGTCTTGGGCTGCAAAATTATTCCGAACCAGAAATCCGTATGTTTTAAACAGTGCTGGTGGGAAAAGGGCTCCAGGATGTGCAAGGAGAAGCCTTGTACAGCCACAAACCACTTCACACCTCTGATCAGGAACCCCCGAGGGCACAGAGCTCACTGCACACCCAGAGAAAACAGAAATTAAGCACTGAAACTCCTGTCCCAGCCACTGCCCAAGCCATCCAGCTCACTTTTTAGCAGTTGTTTGAAAAATTCAGGTTTTTTGTGTTGTGTTATGAATCATTTCAATGGAAAAAAAAGAGAATTGTCAGAAGGAACACAAGATTTGCCTCTCCCCATAGAGCTGGGGTGGATACAGGCTCATCAGACCTGGGCCACTGAAGGGTTTGCCTGGGAGGCCAACAAAGCTATGAAAATATTGCCTTGTTTTGAGGATTTTAAAAAAAACCAAAAAACAAAAAAAAAACATTACATAAGTGCAAAGCTGCAGGAATGATCACTGATTTCTATGATTCAAACAAAAATCAACTTTTGACTGGAGGGTTTTGTTTTGTTTTCACAAATAATGAAGAAGCCTCTTGTTCCTATTCAAAACTGAAAAACTGAGAAATTAACATTTCTGAAGGCTTGCTCTGGATTTCCATGGAATAAATCCTTCCCCTAGTTCACATAAAGAGCTTAATTTTTTTTTTTTTTTCCTCCTTAATCTGCCCCAAACATCCTTTCTTGTGCTGCTGCTTGGTACCAGGCAGCCAAATAGTCCCCCAGAAGTGTGGAATTTCTGTTTGAGCTCACTGCAGAGGCAGCTGATGGGATTCCAGCCTCTCTGGGGATGTGCTGCATGTTTGGATACTTTTCCATGCCTAAGGACAGCCTTTGTTCATTTCCATGGGGAATTAATGGATTTAATACAGGTGGAGTAAACATCCCAAAGCCAGGGCTGTGCTCAGTGTGGATGGATGTGCACAGGAGAACTCCCCCACAGGCTTCCCACACATCACAGCTACAGCAGTGACAGAATCCCAGGATCACTGAGGCTGGAAAATCCCTCCCAGCCCATGGAGTCCAAGCTGTGTCTGATCCCCACCTTGTCCCCAGCCCAGAGCACTGAGTGCCACGTCCAGCCCTTCCCTGGACACCTCCAGGCATGGGGACTCCAAACCTCCCTGGGCAGCCCCTGCCAAGGCCTGAGCTCCCTTGCCATGGAGAAATTCCTCCTGCTGTCCAAGCTGAGCCTCCCCTGGCACAGCTTGAGGCCGTTTCCCCTTGTCCTGTCCCTGTTCCCTGGCAGCAGAGCCCGACCCCCCCTGGCTGTCCCCTCCTGTCAGGGAGTTGTGCAGAGCCAGAAGGTTGCCCTGAGCCTCCTTTGCTCCAGGCTGAGCCCCTTTCCCAGCTCCCTCAGCTGCTCCTGGGGCTCCAGCCCCTTCCCCAGCTCTGTTTCCTTCCCTGGAGACGCTCCAGCCCCTCCAGGGCTCTCAGGGCCCAGAACTGGACCCAGCCCTCAAGTGCAGCTTCACCAAATTGAATCCATGAACAGGATTTTTGACCAACACAAGAATTTCTGCAGGAAGGGAATGGACATGAAGATTTCCCAGCTCACTAAAGGATGGGAGCACACAAACCCTGCCATGTGTAAGGAAAGCAGCCACCAGCAAAGATGAAACTGCACCAGGCAGAGGCCAAAGCAAGTGAATATTTTTGGAAAAAGCGAGGCAGAGACTCCAGACGAGATCCTTGCCATCCCCCAGCCTGTCTGTGCTCAAGCAGGTGGGTGGGTGAAAAGTTACACCAGATGCCACGTTATGTTCCCTCCAAATACCCTCAAAATGCTTCATATGGGTACAGCTTAAACCTTTTTTTGTGTTTAAAATCATCATGTGAGTACCTCACATCCAACAGGGAAAAATCAGAGAATTGCAGAGTGGTTTGGGAAGGGACCTTTAAGTCCATCTAGGGCTGCCCCTTCCACTATCCCAGGCTGCTCCAAGCTCCATCCATCCTGGCCTTGGACACTTCCAGGGATTCAGGGGCAGCCACAGGTGCTCTGGGCACCCTGTGCCAGGGCCTGTCCACCCTGCCAGGGAACAATTCTTTCCCAATATCCTACCTAAATTTCCCCTCTTTTTGTTTGAAGCCATTCTCCTTATCCTGTCAGTCCAGCTCCTGACACAGAGTCCCTCTCCAGCTTCCCTGGAGATCCCTTCAGATTGGAAGCAGATCCTTTGGATCCTTTAAGTCTTCACAAAATTTAAAACGTTGGAAATAATCCACTCCATATCTTCAGAGTGGGTGGGCAGCAGAGCAGTGTGGAGGAGTGAGAAAACCACAGCACAAAATGGTGACTGCAGGGCCAGAGGAGCAGCACCCGCTTGTTTCTCTCCAAAGATTAAGCCAAACAAAGCAAAAGATGAAAATAAAATGTTTTATAACAGCATCGCTACCCAATGAATTTTTATTTTGTGAGCCTGTGGTAATGAACTCTTATTTTGTGAGCCCACGCAAAAAAATAAAAAAAAAATAAAAAAAAATGCAATTCCCAGACAGCAGCAGAAAAAAAACCCAAAAAACATCTTTTAAAGGAACTTTTCCTTCCTCCTAGTGGTGAAGGTGGCTTTCCCAGCACACAGGGAAGGTGTTTGCTCCTCAACATCCCTCACCAGCTGTATTCCCCACCATCCCACAGCAGCTGTACCCCTCAACACCTGAAATCCTGTACCCTGAGAACACCTGCTGAAAGCAGCGTTCTCCCATCTCCCAGTGCCACCAGCACTGGCACAGCTGGAAGCAGGAGGCCCATCCCCCTGATGGAGCTACCACAGCACCCCCTCCTTCAGCAGGGAGACAGAACCAAAGGAAACCCACCCTACCCAGGGAAGAGCATGGAAGAATTCCTTTGAGGGGGTTTATGGACTTCTGTGTATATATAAATATTCCCAGGGTTTAAGGTCAAGGTGTCACTGGTTCCATTCAGCAGTTCTCCAGATTAAATCCAACTCAGTGTCACTAAAATCCACTAAAAAACACCTGTGCCAGGAGGCTGCTCTGGAGAACTTCCATGGAGCAGCACAGCCAAAAAGCAAAAACCATCTTCCTGCTTTGGAAGGACCCTGTGAACAGCTTCATCCCTCCCACCCCATGGATTCAGCTTTGAGGGACACAGAGCCATACAGAAAATACCCCAATTATGAGTCCAGAGCTGATGTCAGGGGAGCTCAGGAGCTGCAGCCTCTCCAGGAATATAAAAGCTCCTCCACACATCTCCAAAAAAATCTCCCCCTCTGATCCCTACACAGCAATTACAGCCTGAAATGCTTTCCTTGATAACTCAAAGCAAATTCTGGCTGAATGGGACGAGTTAAAGGGCAAAGAAACCATATCAGTGATGTAGCTGAGGCTTTCTTCCCTTGTAGACTCTTATCTCAGTAATCACATTGCACAAATACACACACACACCTGGGGATTTAAATCTCAGCTTCTAGAGGGGAATGCTTGGAAAAATGCATCCAGATGAATATTGAGGAGGTCTCTCACCTCAGGCCCCTGCACAGGCTCCTGCAGCATCGAGCTGAAATGTGAGCATCACCCTCTGGAATCTGGAATCTGGAATCTGTGGTTGAGCCCAGCAGAAAAGGTTTTGCACTCTGGACTTAAAATCATCCCCTCAGCTCTGTCCCAGTTCAGGGGCATGGCCAGGAATGTTGCTATGGATGGAGGGTGAGGAAAAAAGGAGGTTTGCCCCAACCAAAATTGTTTTAGTAGGAACATCAGCACTGTTAAAACCTTTGGAAAATAGTAAGGAATAAAATGCAGTATCAGGCACCACTTCCTTCACCAAAATGGGGACAGAAAGACAAGGCAGGATGGACTCTGGCCTTAGACACTGTGAACTGAACAAAGGGCACAAGCACACCAGCACAGGAAAATCAAACTCATTTGTTCAGTCTTTAATTAAGCAAACTTGAAGGGAGCATTCCAAGCCCAACCTGTAAAGCCTTGTCCAAAGACTCTTCCTGGACAACAAGGAAACCTGGATATTTCTGCTCAGGGCAGTGGTGGAGTCCCCATGCCTGGAAGTGTTCACAAGACCTGTGGATATGGCACTTGGGGATGTGGGTTAGTGGTGAACATGGTGCTGGTTGATAATTGGACTGGATGATTTTAAAAGTCTTTTCCAACCTTAATCATTCTATGACTCCATTATTTACTCTGTAAAAACAAGTTGGCTCCCTCCCCTCTCTTACACCATCCCTGTGGATTTTCTGTTCTCCCTTTCTTGCCCAATCTCCTTTCAGAATCCTTATCTTTATTTTCCTTGGCATTCTGAAAAAAAACTTGTGTAACACAAAGCAGTAGGGAAAATGCCCTGGAATGGTTCTTTCCAGAGAAAGGTTTGTATTTACACCAAAGCTGAGGCTGAGGGCATGCAACAGCCCTAAAATGTGTGTTCAGCACGTGTTAAGTGCAGAGTGAGGAACACCCAGCCCTCGCTGCCACTGTGCAATTTTCCACACCGCTGTTTTCTTCCTTCCCTACAGCAAATTCCAGAGCCCAGGCAGGAACATTATCTCCTCACATCTTGGGTCCTCATTAGCATTCGAGGCCAGGGGAGCGTGAGGGAATTTTTAAACAGAGCAATGCTCCTTGCTCCAACTTTTGCACAGAACACCAACAGGCTCCCATCTCCCTGCTGTGCTCCAGGCCCAGATTAGCAAAAATGCTTGGTTTTGTGATGAAAAACAAAATTAAAATAGGGTACAGGCATCACTAAGAGCTTTAACTAAGCTACAGAACAGAAGCATCAATAGAACTCGCTCAGATGGTAAAGGATGTTCATAAAACACTCAAATACAAGCAGGCATCACTGTCAGATAACTTTAACCAGCCGAGCCGACACTGAGCCATGGGCAGGGCCTGATGGCAGCAATTCCCCCTGGCCAGGAGGCACAACTTCTTCCCTGGGCAGTGCCCAGCCCTGAACACATTGGCCAGAGAGGCTGTGGGCTCTCCTGCCTGGGGCTGTGCCAGAGCTGTGTGCACACAATGCTGTGCCCTGTGCTCTGGGATGGCCCTGCTGGAGCAGGGAGGTGGCACCAGCTGCCCTCTGAGCTCCCTTCAGCCTCAGCCATCCTGGGATTCTGTGCCTTTAAATTCAAAGGGTTCACCAATAAAAATAAATCACAGTAAAGCACACTGGGGCTCTCAGTATCACCAAGAAACCTCCTCAGAAGTGAAATTATCCGGTAGATTCCTGGGAGAGAGACTCTGGATGTTGCTCCAGTAAGTGCTGCAATCCACACTCAGGTCAAATTCAGCATGAAGAAAAGATCATAAAATCCCAGAATCACTGAGGTTGGAAAAGCCCTCCAAGATCACCAAGTCCAACTTTTGACCAAGTCCCAGCATACCCACAGCACCAAGTGCTACATTTATTCATTTTATCAATGTCTCCAGGGACTTTGACTCCACCACCTCCCTGGGCTCCCCTGCCAAGGCCTGGGCACCCTTTCCCAGAAGAAATTCCTCCTGCTGTGCAACCTGAGTGTCCCTGGCACAGCTTGAGGCCAACCCCCCTCACCCTTTGAGCTCTGTGTCCACCACCATAAATCTAATTTGATTTTCCTTTATCTGCATTATCCACCCAGGAAGGAGCAGAGCAATCCTTGCCATCCAACTTGGCTGTGCTTTTGCAAGTCAATATTAAAGCTTGGTTTTGCTGATACCTTTGACAGTCTGGGTCCCTTCCCAGTCTGGATATTCCATGACTCTCCATGCCAGGACAGCAGCCCAAAACCAGAGATGGGAGATACACACAG
The DNA here is from genome assembly GCF_001522545.3 of Parus major. Classification (NCBI taxonomy): domain Eukaryota; kingdom Metazoa; phylum Chordata; class Aves; order Passeriformes; family Paridae; genus Parus; species Parus major. The sequence continues at coordinate 2,679,647 of NC_031775.1, read as the reverse complement.
AATTGCCTTCTGCTCCCCTGGCTGGATTTAAGCAGCACAGATCATTAATGAAACAGAGATATAGACCTGGCTCTCTGAAATTAAAAAATTGCTATTATTGGTGCAACCAGCTGGATCTTATCTACTCTCATTTCAGTGAAAAAGCTGTCCTTGAACTGCACACAAATCCTCATCTCTGCTGCTTAAGCTGGAAATATCTCAGTCTTGCATTCCCCACTAAAGAAAGTTTTCTGAAAATAGCTCTTAGAAGGTGAATAGAACTTTACACTTAATTAAAACAATTCCAGGCACTGCAGACATCAGAAATGGTGGCCTTGAATTCAGGGACTTGTTACAACTCTTTTCTCTGCCATAATGCAATTATGTATAGCAATTAACCTGACATTTTTCTTCAGGGCATCCTTTCTTTTAAACCACCTGAGTGAAAACAAAAAGGTGGATCTGTGTCTCCACCACACGTTCATTGCATCATTTAAGATAAAATAAAGCGCTATCAATACATTGGGGGGCGGGGGAAGTCAGAGAGTTCTACAAGTTGTAGCAGCCTTTTCTGGGACTGGTCCCTTCCAACCCAAACTAGTCTGGGATCCTAAACATGCCTGTACCCTAATTTAGAGGTGAGCCTCTTGTTATGTCTTTAATGATAAGAAAGGTTCATCTAAGGCTGTCGAAAGATGCTAATTTCTCCTCCTAAAAAAAGAAATCAAAACCTGAAGAGCTTTGGTCCTCAGCTCTGCTCTGCTGGAGGGACCTGGAGAGAGTCCAGGGGAGGCACCAGGATGATCAGAGGGATGGAGCAGCTCTGCTGGGAGGAAAGGCTGGGACAGCTGGGATTGTTCAGCCTGGAGAGGAGAAGCTTTGGGGTGACCAAATTGTGGCCTTGCAGGGCCTGAAGGGGCTACAGGAAACATGGAGAGAGATTCTGTACAAGGGATGGAGGGACAGTCGGACACAGGGAATGGCTTCCCAGTGGCAGAGGGCAGGGATAGATGGGATATTGGGAAGGAATTGTTCCCTGGGAGGGTGGGCAGGCCCTGGCACAGGCTGCCCAGAGCAGCTGGGGCTGTCCCTGGATCCCTGGAAGTGTCCAAGGCCAGGTTGGACTTTGGGGTTTGGAGCACCCAGACATAGTGTAAAGTGTCCCTGCCCGTAGGATGGGATGAGCTTTCCAGCCCAAATCATTCCAGGATTCTGTGCTGCAGCACTTAGCCCATCCCCAGCAATGCCAGACAAACATTTGACTCTGCAAACAACGTGGGCAAAGTGTTAAACGGCAGAAAACACTCTGCCAGGAGAGTTTTGTGAGTTGGCTTTTCAAGTGAGCCTTCCCTGGGGGGCACAGAGAGGTCAGGGCTGCTGCTGCTGGGGAAAGGAGCCCACAGACAGATGTGAACACAGGAGCTGTGACCCAGGTGAACACTGCTTCATTTTAATGAGCTCTTAACATCCCAACCTGCCTCTGCTCAGCTCCTCAGCAGCCACCCTGGTATTTGTCTGCAGGGTAGAGGCAGCAACAAGTAGCAAACAGCCAAGCCAAACATTGGGGTTTTACAGTATTCCTATAATTACTGTGCCTTCTACTGTCCTCTTAATTGGTGTTTGCAGAGCTGGATTCCTGCAGTGCTGTCTGTGGGAATGCAGGACCTGAGCCAGCAGCAGCAAAGTGAATTGAATTTAATAAACTAAACCACTGCTGCCACTGCCCAGAATGGCAAATTCAGGGACTGAGCTCAGGTACCTCCACTGGGAGAAAAGCATTCACTGTGAAATCACCAGCTATTCCCACACAGAATCATGAGGTTTGGAAAAGATCTTCAAGATGACCGAGTTCAGCCTTTGACAGAACAGCATCTTGCCCACTAAACCACATACCCAAGTGCCACATCTCCTTGTTTTTTGAAGACTTGTGGGGATGGGGACTCCACCCATGCCCTGGTGAGCCTCTTCCTATGTTTAACCGTCTTTTCCATGGAGAAATTCCTCCTGGTGTCCAAGCTGAGCCTCCCCTGGCACAGCTTGAGGCCGTTTCCCCTTGTCCTGTCCCTGTTCCCTGGCAGCAGAGCCCGACCCCCCCTGGCTGTCCCCTCCTGGCAGGGAGTTGTGCAGAGCCAGAAGGTTGCCCTGAGCCTCCTTTGCTCCAGGCTGAGCCCCTTTCCCAGCTCCCTCAGCTGCTCCTGGGGCTCCAGCCCCTTCCCCAGCTCCGTTCCCTGCCCTGGATACGCTCCTGCCCCTCCAGGGCTCTCTGTGAGAGCCAGAACTGGACACAGCAGAGGCAGAAGATCCACAGATCCACAGCAAGGCAGATAAGAGGATGTGTTGATACTTTAGATCCTACAAAGGGTCTGATTTTAAAAAAAGGTAGCTCCAAACCAGCTAATTCGGGTGACAGGGCACAGCTTTTCAGGCTATTTTACTTCCATACCACACTAAACTCATGGAGTGCTTTGATTTGAAGGAAAACCAGCAAGTTGGGCTATTAGACCTCAGGAGATGCTTAACAAAATGGTCTTACAGGTGCTGTTATAAATAAGAGGCTTCAGGAAATTCACTGGAAGAGCTTCAGTAGGCAAGTAAAAAATGTGCTGCTTGTTAACAAACACCAGGCAGGGGAGACAGAGCTCGGAGGCTGAGCAGAGCCCTCCCTGTGAAGGAAGGCTCAGTGCCCACAGGCCCTGGATCACAGCTGCTGGGCTGTCACAAAGCTTTGTGCAGGTTCAGGGTTGGCATTCAGAGCCTCAGGTGCTCTGACAGGGCTACCAGAAATGGCATTTTGGTGGCAGAGTTCTGGGTGTGCCCCTGCCCAGCCTGTGAAGTGCCACCTGGTCCCCTCTGGGGCTGCACACAGACTCTGTGGCAGCAGCACATCCCACACACAGGAACCTGGGCACCTCTCCTTTGGCACAGAACTCTTCCAACTTTGATACAGGGAATTGAACTGATGGTTTTCTACAAATTACCTGCAATGATGCCAAACCCCCTCTCTGTGGCAAAGCTCTCCATCTCTCCCCTGTGGAAAACATTTTGTGCTGAGACCAAATTTCAGTCACCAGGTCCCAAAGTGTCCCCCCATGAGTGCTGTAAACCCAGTGCCCTCAGCCACTCCTCATGTGGCCCATCCAGACCCTTCCCCATCCCCGTGTTCCCCTTTGGTCCCTCTCTGAGACATTTAGATCTCCCTTTTACTGTGGTGCCCAAACTTCCACCAGCACTCGAGGTGAGGGAATTCCCAAAATTCCAGAGAGGAACTGGGCCTCAGGTGAACATCACCCTGCTTTGAAGAGCAGTGCCAGCCTGGGGAGCTCTCGAGGTCCTTTCCAACCAGCACTATTCCATCTTGCTGGGATTAATCCCGAATGTGCCCTTTCCCCACAGCACACAGAGGTAATGAAAGCCTCCTGCTGGTCCTGCATTAAATCCAGGAGTCAGTGATTCTTTCTTGAAGCACCACTTCTGCAGCCAGCCCGAGACCTGTCCAGCTCAGAGGGGCTTTTGTACCCGAGGTGCCTGGTGACACCCAGGCAGAGCTCTGGCTGTCCCCTGGCCATCTGCCTGTCCTGCTGAACTGAGACTCTACCTGCTGAAATAGCTCTTTGCATTTGCTTATTTGAAACCTGATCACTTGTGCCCTGTCCCTTCCTTTTTCCCTGAACAAAGAGTTCAGAGTGAATTCATTTCTGAAGAACATGCACGGAGAATTCTCCCTCCCGGCTCCCGTTTGGACACTGCTCTCTGAATTCTGACTGCTGGGATCACCTGCAGAGGGAAGGAGAGATGAAAAGATCAACTCTTGCCTTGTCAACTTCACCTTTAATTAACTGAGGAGCCTCTTTTCCCAGCCTGACCAAAATTCTGCCTCAGATCCCCGTTCTCCTGTTGCTGGTGGTGTCCCTGCTCTACCATAAACCCTGAGGCTACTCCTGATTCAGCAGCAGAGTTGTCCCAGCCTTACCAAGCTGCTGCTCCATCCTCATCATTGTCTGATTTGGTTTTGTCTTTCATGTGTGGCTTATCCCCCACCTCCCCAGCTTTTCCTGGGAAACAGGTCCATCTTCCCTGTCCTGCCCCAAAGCTGCTCCTCAGCCACACAACAACCGCTTTCAACCTGCAAATTTATATTGGAACATTACTAAGATCTACTAAATCAGGGCCAGAATCAAGCTCTAAATATTTTCATTTACAATTTCAGGTCCACGTGGACTTGGCCTAAATCTCCCCTCCCAAATTTCCCTGGGACTGGATGATTAACTCTTAAACCTCGTTAAAAATCAGCCCTAGTCCGTGGACCCCACATCAGAGTGGAAAATCAGCCATTCCCAGGCAAAGTAAACCATTTTCACACTGCATTTCTACACACCAGCTCTTCAGAGAAAGGGAATGTTTAGTAAAAGGCTGGTTTTACTCCCAGGGCACCATGACCATCCCCTGTCACTGATCCTGAGTCACTCAGTGTCGTGCCAGGGCTAAAAAAATCTTGGAGAGGCTCCTCCAGCAGGCAGAGGAGCTGTGGCAGGAAAGACCCAGGAGCAGCCTTGGGGAGCTCAGTTTGTTAAACAGAAGCTCTGTTTCAGCAACTACAGCCAATAGTGACAATGTTTCAATTGTAGAACACGTTTTGGGGTTGTTTTTGTAATAAATCAATACTTTAACACAGCTCAGAGCTGGATTACAGACTGATTACAATAATCTATTGTAAGCCTTGGATCCTCAGGTCTTACCCCAAACAAGATGCTGCTGACACAGGATGAAAAGCTGCCTAATGAGCTTTTCTTAACGATTAAAGCACATTAATAGAAAATTGATTTAATTACGCTCTCATCTACTGGAAATCATCAGCAGCTCCTTAAAAAAAGGAAAGCACTAGGACTTGTGCTTTTCCTGCACGGAAGGACATGAATACCTCAGTAATGGAGTTCTGGTCTCAATTTTCCTGTGTTTTTTCCCTCAAGTTCTTAACCTTTAATACTGGCTGTGCATTAGAGACTGTTAGAATAACAAAATTCCCTTCAGAAATTGATTTGGCTGAGAATCAATTGCCAGGCAATTTGCATTGCAATTCGCTATTTCCTGAGGAGAAAAGGGAAGAGCTCCGTGAAATCCGAAACGCAATTCCCTGCTACCCCTAGGACAGAGCCTGTGTGTGCACAGAGACACATCCCCACACCGAGGCACTGGTAAATATTCCTGCTCTCATCTCCTACCAGTTGGATCGCTGGAGTACTGTGCTCTACTCAACAGCAGCACGAGGCAGTCCATAGCAGAATCCAGCGTGATGCTCAGGGGGCGCTGCTGGTGTCCCACCCCCTTTGGAGATGCCCAAAAGCTCCACATGGAATTATCATTTTACTTTGCTGACCTGAGAGGTTAACACAGCTCCATGGAAAGGACTGGAAGCTCTGCCCACATGGACTGTGCCGTTCTCCAGGCAACAAGGGGGCACAGGCTCAGCAGACATTGAAATTCTGGAGGGTCACGCATCAAAGAACTGTAAAATTATGGAATAGTCTGAGCTGGAAGGGTCCCACAGGGATCACTGATCCAGCCCCTGTTCCTGCCCAGACCCCCCAACAATCCCAGGCTGTGCATCCCTGGCAGCGCTGTCCAAACGCTCCTGGAGCTCTGGCAGCCTCAGGCCCATTCCCTGGGGAGCCTGGGCAGTGCCAGCACCCTCTGGGGGAAGAACCTTTCCCTGATCTCCAGCCTGAGCCTGGCCTGGCACAGCTCCAGCCCTTCCCTGGGTCCTGTCCTGTCACAGAGAGCGGAGCTGCAGCCCCTGGTGAGGTCTGAGCTCAGTCTCCTCCAGCTGAACAAATCCAGTGCTCCCAGCTGCTCCTCAAGCAGCCCCTCCACACCCTTCCCCATCCCCGTGTCCTTCCTTTGGACACTCTGGAAGGTTCTTTTTTTAGACCTTTTCAGTACTGTGGTGCCCAAACCTCCCCCAGGATAGGGATGTCCCTCTGCTGACCCACATCCATCCTGCCAGAGACCAAGATCTGCTGGAGAAACCTGACACAGTTCTTCCACATATTTGCCTCAAGAGACATTCGGCTCTACTTCTCACAAGAATAAAAGCCCATCAAGCATAAGCATCCTTACACCTTTCCAGGACACCCATGAGCTGGCAGGGGTGAGGCTGTGTCTGATGAGGAGCTGGAGCACCCCTGGAGCTGCCAACACCACCCCAGGCTGTCACTGCTTTATCAGCTCAGCAACACTTCCAGGCTCTTCCCACACATCTCCCTCACACACTGCTGGGAATGTCCCCAAGTGTAGAAACAAAGCCTTGGGGGACCTTTTGGGGCAGATTTCCTGCTTAGTGAAGAGAATTGCTTTAATGAGCTCAGGAATGGGTGGTAAATCTGGACAATTTGTGTGCATGGCTTCACAAGTATTTGGAAGAGCTGAGCTGAGCTGAGCTGAAGGCAGTAGCAGCATTACAAACCTCACCTTGCTCCCAATGTGGAAAGGAATATCCCACCCACATTCCACCCCCGTGGACCAGCACGGTGGCAGTGCCACAGAAAATCACAGCACAAACAAGCAGCCAAAGCACAACAGCACAGCCAGACACTCCACTCCACAGAAAATCCCAGCACGGGAGGCTCCTGCACTCAGCAGCTCCAGGGAGCACGGGCAGAAAGGTGCAATTCCAGCCCAGGAACCCTGGGAGCTGCCTAGGGAGAACCTCATGGCAGAGGTGACTCCATGGCAATGCATATTCACGGCACAAAAAGCTGAATCCACTGGAACAGCCTTCTCCTGGGACACTCTGACCCTCTGTGCATTAATCAGCTTTCAAAAGTTTACAATTAAATACCCAGGTCTGTTCCAAAGGATGCTCCCTGTGCAGCTTCCTTGTATTTATTCATCTGAGCTGTTTGCCATCAGTTTTGTGTTAAACTCGTTCCAAAGATTGTTTCCATTGAACGCTCCCCTCCTGCCCCATGTTCTTGCAGCATCTCCAGGCATTTCCCAGACACTTCCAGGAGATTCTCTCCCTTTTCCCTCAGATGGATCTGTCCAGGTCAGCCTGGAGTGTCCCTAAGAAACACCACATAGCTGAAGTTGATGCAAGAGCCCAAGTTTTCCACTAAAACACCTGCACAACTTCTCAGCCTGGTGTCACCAGGAAAGACCAGAGAGCATAAAACACTGCTCTGTGAAGAAAAATTCCAGATGGACCAAGTCCTTTAGTCCTTTGAGATGTGTCTTGCACGATAAACTCAGCCTAATCATACACGTTAGCTCACAGCACCCTGCAAGACTTGAGCCATCCCAGGGATGTAATACAAGATCCATCCAACTTCAAACACTTCAGAAAGAAATCAGCCTCCATTTGCTGGCCATGGAGGAGGCTCCATCCCCTAAAAAGGCCCAGGGAGATGGCACTGATAGGAAAAGCAATCCACAGTTCCCAGCAAGGAAGGATTCCCACATTTTCTGGGAACCAGTAGCTGTGACAAACCCCGAAGGGCTGCCTGCACCCCACGAGACGCCTGACACACAGAGTGGTTTTCAAAAAGTCCCTCACGCCCCCAGACCATTTGCACATTTTCAAAACAAGACCCCAACTCCTCATCTCCAATAGACAAAAATACAAACGTTTTTCTAGGGACTCATTTCCAACAGTTTGCCAATGAGAGGAGGAGCTGAGCTGCAGCATTTAATGCTCCTGTCTAACTTCCACTCGCTTCCAGCAAACTGCCTGCGTGAAAATTCATATCCTGTCTGGTATCTTCAAATCCCTAAGCACCCCAGGGCCAGCTCTTTGCTTCTGGTTCTTGTTTTTTTGGGAGGAGAAGGGAAATGAAGAATTTTGTGCACGCAGGTCCCACCAGCGGTGTGGATCAAAGGCTCTGCTCCACATATAGGCACACAGGAGATGCCAGGGAAAGGCTGCCAGGATTGCCACGGGGCAGGAAACCCACGAGGGGAAATCTCAGTCAGATCTAAACACCTGCCTGAGCCTCCCTGCCTCCACAAGTTTATAACTTAATCAGAGTTTCAGAGCTCAGCAGAGCAGTGGTGCTGAGCTCCCGATCGACACCGAGAGGGATCCACAGGATTTGCTCTCTTATGCTGGGACCAGGGAGCAAAGAACATCCTTATCAGCTGCCAGCTGCACTGCTCTGCTCTCCCATCCAGCACCTGGGACTCATCACACTTCCAAGAGCCACCCCTGAACCCTCAACTCAGCCAAGGTGGGTAATTCCCATCCCTGGAAGTGTCCAAGGCCAGGTTGGACTTTGGGGCTTGGAGCAGCCTGGGACAGTGGAAGGTGTCCCTGCCCATGGCAGGGGTGGCACTGGGTGGGCTTTAAGGCCCTTCCAGTCCCAGTCTGGGATTCTCTGATTCTTTATCTGAGACCATCCTGACCCTTCCAGGGAACACAGCAGGGGACGAGCCAACTTGCAGCTTTTCAGTGCTTTTTAAAGCTAACAAACAAAAGCAGTCGTATTTTCACTTCCAGCTCCTACCCATCCTTATAATACCCTGGGTTTTAGCAAAGCTTTTAAAGGAAGGAAAAATATGTGTGTAACTGGCTCATGAGGCCTCTGGGGGGTTAAGAAGAAGATGGGAAAAACCAAGAAATTCATGCCTCAGTGTGGAAGTCATTTTCATGCCCCACTTTTTCAGCTGGGGAATATTTCTTTTGGAAAATAGTCACTTACAAGTAAACTCCTGGGGATTATTTTTTTTCCTCCTTAGAACAATAAATATTTCCTGTGAAGCAGTGTTCTGAAAATCTCAACTGGTTCAGAGGTCCAGTTTCATACAGATGAGCATCCAAGAGCTCAAGACTCCTTTGATCTCCACCCCAGACTGGAAGCCCTAAGAGAAAAAACTTTTCTTCAAGATTTCCTCTATTCCTAAATTTTTTTGCCGAGGTGTAAACAGCTTATTGCTTTTTATTTCCATCAATAAAACAAGACACAGGGACAATTTTAAGGGAGGAATTCAAGTCAGATCCAGCTAGGACATACAAAATACACAGGAAAAACACCCCTTTGCACAAGATCTTACAGGAAAAGCTGGCAAAAGGCAGGGCTTAACCTCCTTAAAGCATCCAAGAGCACGGGGATTTGCTCAGTCCAAGGACAGTGACCTTGCACAGGCTCACACCTTCACATCAAACAGGAGTCAGAAGTAAATACTTGATACCAAGCCCAGAGTCACCCTCAGGCCCTTCAACCCCGGTTGCTGCTGCACCCCAGTGGGTTAAGCCAAGATGTTGTGCATCAACATTTCCAAACTTGCAGAAAAGGCCTGAAAATGAGAGAAATCTTCCTCTGCAACAAAATTTCTGCTGCCAGGATTCTGTCCAGCCATCCCAATGTGTGCCCCTGAAATGAAGGGCTCCCTGCAAGGAGAGCTTAAGAAAGGCCCTGCTGGTTCCTCCCTGCAGCCACCAACCCTCTGAAACCACTGATGGGGACAGCAGGGCCAGTGTGACATTAATTAACATCACCCATGGGCTCAGAGGGCCAGAGACTCCCTTGGAGCTGCAGGATTAAACAGAGGAGAGGCTCCACCCACTGCAAAGCAGGGAGGAAATTTGTGTCCCAGTCCTGCGTGCCCAGAAAGGGAGGGGAAGGCAATCCAAGTATCTCCAGAGGCAGGAGGATGGGCTGGTGAGGATGAGGAGGATGAGGAGGTGTGAGCACCCAGCACTTCTGTGTAGAGGAGGGGATGGAACCCCAGCCAGACGTGGGTTCACTCCAAGTGCTTCACTCCAAGTGAGGCACTTCCCACACACCTCGAACGTGGGATTTGTGTGGAGTGACCAGGAACAGGGAAGGGAGGGAGTCTGACAGGCTGGGAGAGCTGGGGGTGCTCACCTGGAGAAGAGAAGGATCCAGGGACACCTCAGAGCCCTTTCCAGGGCCTAAAGGGGCTCCAGGAGAGCTGGAGAGGGACTGGGGACAAGGGATGGAGGGACAGGACACAGGGAATGGCTTCGCAGTGGCAGAGGGCAGGGATAGATGGGATATTGGGAAGGAATTGTTCCCTGGCAGGGTGGGCAGGCCCTGGCACAGGGTGCCCAGAGCAGCTGTGGCTGCCCCTGGATCCCTGGAAGTGTCCAAGACTTTGGGGCTTGGAGCAGCCTGGGACAGTGGAAGGTGTCCCTGCCCATGGCATGGGTGGCACTGGATGGGCTTTAAGGTCCCTTCCAGCCCAAACCTGGCTGGAATTCTGTGATTTTGTTGTGTGAGACTCATCCCTGCTTTTCCCATTGCACCAGAAGACACAAAATTCATCAGGTGGATCTGGAATGAGGAAACCCAAGCCCAGCCTTGGCAGAAAATCACCTTTTCAGAGCTGCCTTGCAGGAACAGGAACTGGCAACAGAAAGGGCTAATCTAAGATAAATTAAAAGATATATTTTTTATCATTTTCTACTGTTCTATACTTGCTGTGGGTTAGCACAATAATGGGAATTATAGACATCTCAGCTGGTGGGTGTTACTGGGAGCTGGCATAGCCTGGGGACAACAGAGACAGCCACCAGGTAGCCAAAGCTGCTGAATTGACCCCAAAACTATTCCTGTCCCTGTCACTTCTCCTCAGTGACAACACACTGCCCTTCTCTCAGGCTTTAATTATGGTGGTGTTCATAGCAGGGATGTTTAGATGCAACACAAATAAAGACTTTTTAACCCAGAAAGTTCACTATTGAAAGAAATAATTCCTGTAATTTTTACTATTTAAACTGCCTTTTTTAGCTCAACAAAATAATCACACTGGGGTGTGCAAACATTGTTCCTTCAGTAGCTCCATAATCTAATAAACCCTCACCACTTTGAAATGTCCTCTTAGCTGTGCTGTGCCAGCTGGGGTTTGCTTCATCTTTGCTGAACTCTGTGACTGAAAGCCCAAAAATACTTAAAATTCACCTTATACTTTTGGCCAGCAGGCCCAAAAATACTTAAAATTCACCTTATTTTCTCTCACTTTGGTGTGTCTGGGGCTGCTGCTGGCGTTGGCACTTGAAACACAGAGCAGAGGGAAAGAGCCATCCCTCTCTTTCCATCCAAGCTCTGATTTCAAACCTTTCTAACCACAGAGCAGAGCTCCTGCTGTCCCACCTTCCCTGAGGCTGGAAATGCTGCATCCAAACCAGAAATCCCTTTGGGCAGCTGGAATGTTTCATTAGAAAAGAGCAGAAAAGCACACCAGGAACCTGCAGGAGCCCACAAAGCCGTGATCTGACGGGAAGGGACTTTCTCTCATCCCACAGTCTGCACCATCCACGAGTTCTGCAACTTGTATTTTGTGTTTTGAGCTTTAACATCCATGGCCACTCAGCCATTAAATAATCACTTCTAGGATTGAGATCTGGAGGCAGAAATCCAGTCCTTGGAGAAATATCCAAGCCAGGAGCTCGTGGAGGAGAAGGGATGGAAAAGGACAGCTCAGTGTCTGTGTTCAGTACAGCCCCTCGAGAAATACCATTTTGGGAGTAATTTAGTAAGCTTTGGACTTTAAAAAGCAAGTGATCTTGGCAAGTCCAGTGATTTCTGAATTCATGGTTATTTTCCAGGAAAAATGTGGAAACACTTTGGGTTTCCAAGTGAAAATATTAAAAAAAACTGCAAAGAATCCCCAAATCCTTAAGGCTGGAAAAGACCTCCAGGATCATGAAGTCCAACCAGCACCACCACCACTAAACCATGTCCCCAAGTGCCACATCCCCACAGCTTTGGGACACTCCAGGGATGGTGACTCCACCATTTCCCTGTGCAGTTTGAAGCCACCAGGGGAAAAAATAAAATGAAATAAAATGAAATAAAATGAAATAAAATGAAATAAAATAAAATAAAATAAAATAAAATAAAATAAAATAAAATAAAATAAAATAAAATAAAATAAAATAAAATAAAATAAAATAAAANATAAAATAAAATAAAATAAAATAAAATAAAATAAAATAAAATAAAATAAAATAAAATAAAATAAAATAAAATAAAATAAAATAAAATAAGGAATAAATAAAATTTATTTAAACATTTCTTAGTAAAGTGAAATACATTCAGAAATTCTGAGTGCAGTAAGTTGAGAAGGCAGTTTGGTGCTCACACTTTCTTTGGTGCTGATTGTTCTACGTCTGTTTATCAAAATTTACAAGGTGACAGCCACCAAGATGTGCAGATGCCTTTTTTCCTTAGCTGGAAAATGGATATTTGATGTACTGGGATGGTATTTCAGCTATCAAGGCTGTTGGTTTATTAGCACACAGAAATATCCACAAATGATGTGACATTCCTGCCTCTCTCTGCCCCTTCTGCCTTATGCTCCCAGGATATTTTTAATGCCCTTGGAGCAATTTAAAGAATGGAAATGGAATGTGAATGTGGCTTTTACCTGGTGCCTATTTCTGGCTGGTTTGGATTTGGTATTTCTTTCATTTGGGTCGTGACTAATTGCTGAGATGCCACACCAGCGTGTCCAATCTTTGTGTACAGAGCTGTATTTTCGGCTCTTCTTCAGCAGGGCCTCTCCTTGCAGCTCAGGAATGCAGCAAAATGCTCAATGCCAAGGAAAAAAACATCACCTTCCCAGCAAATCACCTGAAATAATCCCAGCAATGTGTCAACTAAACCAACAATCCATCATTTCCTTGCTTAGAAGGCTCACTGGTGTTCAGGAAGCTGAAAATCCAAGGGGAGGCTGAATTTGATTTTCCTTCCAAGCCGTGGGCACTGTCCACACCAATATTTCTGACAATTGTACTTATTACAGGTGACATGTGCAGAAATTTAAGGGCTCCTTCCCTCCACCAGCAGAATGGGAATATCTGATCTGACACTTTCCCCATATTCACATTTCTCTGTGTACAATTGAAAAACACTTCAAATTGCCTTTGTTTCTCCTCTGGGATATCAAGTACTGCTCTAAGATGTTGTCCAGAATGGTTGTGGATGCCTTTTCCCTGGAAGTGTCCACATCCAGGCTGGATAGGGCTTGGAGCCACCTGATTTCAGTGAGTGGCATCCCTGGCCATGGCAGGGGATGAAAGGAGATGAATTTTAAGGCCTTTCCAACCCAAACCATTCCATGTTTCCATTTTGGTTAGAGCTCCTTAATGATTTTAATTTCATTCAGTACAGGTCCCACAGCTCTGGGCCAAACACAAAACCTCATTTAATATGCTTTTTTGAATTTATTAACCTATTCAGCTTCTGGTTCTGGTATTCAGGAATGGAAATGTTTGGGGCCCTGAGAGGAAAGAAGGGAAGTGCAGGGAGCAGCCCCTTTTTGGAGCCCCCACCCTGACCGTGCCGGGGGGGCACTGCTGAGGGAGAAGCTGGCAGAAATCCTTTGAAATCTCTTGGATTTGGAGCCTGTCAGACAGGAGCACTGATGGGAAAAGACACAAGGCTAATAAACCATGTGAAATGTTGGCTTTTCTGGGCTGAAAAAGATGCCAGCCTGCCTAAACTTCGGATTTCACAGGGAGCTCTTTGGGAAGAGTTGGATGTCAAGACAACTTCTTTTCAGAGCCATAGCTCTGTGTCTGCTCCCAGAGGTGTCTGAAGCAGGGCTAATCCTGCCCAGACAATGGGAGAACACAGCACCAGCATTTATCCATGGTTTATCCACAGGAAAGTGCTCCTGGCTTGCAGCAAAGGCACTGCCCTGCTCAAAACTGCACCCGAGATGGATCCTGCAATCCAGTGAGGTCACACTGTCTGCAATACTCCAAAAACATATTTAGTCTCCTGGGAATGGATGGACATGGAATATAAAGCATCTCTGCAGGTTTTCAATTCAAAAATCAGCAGAGGTGGAAGCTATGAAATCGCTCCGGCTGCAGCATCTACCATGTAAGCTGGAAGCTGATCCCAAAATACAGGATTTTATCCATCTTGGGCCAAATCCCATCTTGGATGTGGTGATGAAGTTTCACCCACACATAAGGTGAAGCCAGTCCTGCAGTGTGGCAAAGGTCCTGGATCAAAGATGTAAAGATCTCACAAATGTGGAAGATTCCAAGCAGATCCCAGCATCTCAGATCCCTCCAGTAGCTAAAGGGGATTTACAAGAAGGCTGGAGAGGGATTTTTCACAAGGTCATGGAGTGCCAGGACACAGGGAATGGCTTCCCACTGCCAGAGGGCAGGGATAGATGGGATACTGGGCAAGAATTGTTCTCTGGGAGGGTGGGGAGGCCCTGGTTCAGATCCCCAGAGCAGCTGTGGCTGCCCCTGGATCCCTGGAAGTGTCCAAGGCCAGGTTGGACTTTGGGACTTGGAGCAGCCTGGGATAGTGGAAGGTGTCCCTGCCCATGGGAGGGGCTGGGACTGGGTGAGATTTAAGGTCTCTTCTGACCCAGACCCTCCAAAGAATCCATGATTCTATATTATCAGGAAGCTCTAAAGCTTCACAGAAAAGTTCAAGGATGCTCCTGGAAGGATTCCCTTGGATAATAAAATGCACTGCCGAGTGTTTCCCAGGGTGTGTGCTGGACCACAGCAAGCACACAAAGAGAAAAGGGAATGCCCCCCTCTAAAAGCTCCAATCAGGAGCAAATCCAATGGCTGGCACCTGCTCCAGTTCCATGAAAGTCACACTTTCTGCAGGCAGTCCTTGCTTTGGGCCTTGGGCACTTCCAGGGATCCAGGGACAGCCACAGCTTCTCTGGGCACCCTGTGCCAGGGCCTGCCCACCCTGCCAGGGAACAATTCCTTCCCAATATCCCATTTATCCCTGCCCTCTGTGTAAAACCATTCCCCCTTCCCCTGTCACTACTGGCCCATTTAAAATTCCCTCTCCATTCACCTCATGAAATCTCATTAGTGACCCTCAAGTGCTCCATCAGAGGAGATGGATTAAAAAGCAAAAAATATAAATATATATAATATAGATATACATAGACTCCAGCTCCTCCAGGTCACAGCCCTGCCAAGCACAGCCATATGTTAAATGTAACCACAGCGAGCATCCCGACAAATTAACGAGCTAATTAACACCAGCACAGAAACACTGAGCAATCACACCCTGTACTCCCACCTTCCCAGAGGAAGCAGGAGGAGAATCTCCAGAGAAACAGGGGATTTGGAAGGAAAACTCCATTGTGTCTGTGGCCCACATAATGACACCCTCATTAGTTAGGAAAAGAGAACCACAAAAATGCCCCAAAATCCTTCTGACCTACCCCAAATTCTACCAAAATCATACCTCTTGTGCTTAATCAAATGTATTATTTTAAATATGAGTTTCATTTAGTTGGTTGAAAACAAAATATGAGCTTAATCACTCCAGGCAACTCACCTCTGCCACGCCAAAACTAAAAAGAAATTGACCCATTGCACCTCCAGAAAAAGCAGTTAATTGCTTAAAATACACAGACTGATGTTTAGGAGCAGCTTGAATTTTTTCCATCTGCACTGCAAACAATCTGTTCTGCATGAGGGATTTCATGACTTCCCAGGTCCATTTCTAAATTGAAATGGATGTTTTAATGATGAAAAATGGGGAGAAGTGATGAATACTTCATTAAAACACATTATTTCCCTGTCAACTTTCTATTCTCCTGACTGTAAGCAAAAATAATGTCTGAGCAGAGTTAATGTCTCAGGTTATCAGAGCTGCAGATGCCTCTTGGCATTTGCCTGAACAAATAAGCTATTTCATAAACCTGCAAACAGAAATGATTCAATAAATTGGAATTTCTTTCCCTTCTAATGAAAACCAGAGTTCTCCAACTCTTTCAATTACCTCCATGGAATGCAAAAGACACTAAAGAGAGGGTTTTTCTCCCTGTTTGCTTCATTCTTAGGACCATAAAGGCGCATTAAAAACGTCAATACCTTCGCAGGGCAGACTCATCCACATTTCCTTTGGCAAACTGTATTTAATTACTTCAATAAGATGCGAGAATATCATTTCCTACCACCGTGATGAGGAACCAAATTGTCCAAACCATTCGTATCTATCACACAAATAAACCCTTTCTATAGCATTTCTCAGTGTATTTGCCAATTACCTCGTATTTTTTAGACTAAAGCAAGTGTTTGCTGAAGCACAGAGAAATGATAACAGAAAATACACAAGCAGGGCTTGCTTTTGTGCTTAGGCAATTTATTAAAGCAACAAGACATTCCAGCATGCCATGAAAGTGAAAAACAACAGGCTGGAGGAGAAGGATGGCGTTGGAATTCTGAATAAACCACCAAAAGCCTCGAAGGAATCACGCAGCAGGGAAAACCAGGCAAGTCCCAAGGTGCTCTGCTGCTGTCCCGTGCTCTGCTTGTGCCAAGACTTCCCAAATTAATGGGATTTTCAGCATGTCCCCTTCTGAAAACACTCAGCAGGAGACTTATTGGAGACTCTTGAAACCCTCCAATATTGAAATGGCCTCTCTGGCACCTTCCCCAATCAATTTCTTCTTCAGCCATCTAAAGGATCAATGGACATTTCTAGAAACCTGAGCCTGTTAACCCAGCTTCAAGTTTCTTATTAAAGTCATTTTCTAATAAAAGATTCCCAATGAAATAAAAGCCAAACCCAAAAGGTAAGGGCAGCTACCTCAAAGCCAACCCCTGGAAATAACAAGCCAAAATATTTGGGCTTTTTCCTGAGGACCTCCAGTCAAAACAATTCCACGCAACCTCCTTGGTACAGATTCCCTGATCCTCAGAGAGGCTTTGACAGAAATAATTCTGCTGATAGAAATGTCAAAATTTAAATCATCCAGGAAAATGAAAGCAAATTCACTTTAGCAATCCAGATGTGGGACACAAGACCCTGCCCTTGAGTCTTCCTCACTCAAGGGAATAGCTCAATATCTGGAATTATTCCCAAATAATGAACAGAGCAAGAGCTCCATGAAGGCAAAACAATGTTTTTGTTCTTTAAAAACAAAATTCTAGGATATGGCACAAAACTCCATTGAAAATCCTGTATTTTAATTATAAACCCGATTTAACCATGCAAATTCCAGCTTGCCAGCAGGCACAGAGCAATTAGGAACAAGGAATCTTCCTGGATTTCTCCATGATCATCAGAGCAGGGTATGAGGAGGAAAAGGATGACAGCAGAGACGTTGGGCAATCGATCCATAATGAAACAGCTCTAAAGCAATAATGTTTGCCTTGCTCGGTGCCTGGTTCTTCTCTTCATAATTGATTTTGCACTGAAGGTCTCAGATTGCATAAGCAGCCTCAAAATCACAGCTGTGAGAACTGCCAGTTTCTTTTATTCCTCCTGTATCTTCTCCCAGCAAGTTAATCCCAGGTGGGGAACACTGCCCTGATAAAACCCAACAATCCCAGTGCTGGATTTTAATGAGCCACTGCATTTTTGCTCTGTTTTTCCAGCACAAGGACTTTACAAATGAGTTCCTTCTGCTCATGGAGCTGTGCCAGGGCAGGGTCAGGAGATCTGGGGAAGGTTCTTCCCCCAGAGGGTGCTGGGCACTGCCCAGGCTCCCCAGGGAATGCTGCCAGAGCTCCAGGAGCGTTTGGACAGCGCTGCCAGGGATGCACAGGCTGGGATTGTTGGGATCAGGAGTTGGATCAATCCCTGTGGGTCCCTCCCAGCTCAGGATATTCTGTGGTTCTACTCCCAGCTGCAGTCTGATACTGCCATCTGCACCTCTGCTGGACAAAAACCCTACACATTTATTTAAAATATCCCATTTCACACACCCTTAAAGGAGGGGTTACAAGGGGATTATATCAAAAATACGCAAAATCCTTTCATGGCAGTGAAAAATATCATGGCAAGTGTACAGGTCATTGCCAAAGGCAAGGAGCAAAACGGGATCTGATTCCTGGGAGGTGCCAGCAGCCTTTGAAACCAGTTTTGGCACCACTATAAAACACATTTCTGTTGGTTCAGGGAAGGAGAAGCAAAAACAGAAACTCAGCTCTTGAACCAGATCTGAAAGAACTTGGGGTAAAACATCTGTCTGTCATTAGAGTTCCTCTGCAGCAGAAATCCTGCAGGCAACCCCAGATGTGTATGTTATATTTATTCTATTATTCACATAATAGCACTTCCTTCATACAGAAACTGATGTGTTTCTCTTGGATCCAGACCTTAAACTTTTTCAACATGGAGCCAAAAGGATTTTCAGTTTGGGTTTATTTTCCTTTTGTTGAGTATATTCCATATATAGCCCTCCTTCCAAACCAAGAATTCTTCCTTATGTAATATAAGAAGAAAGGCAAGATTTAGAAATACACCAACTAAGGACAAAAAATTCACCAAGATAAATGCACAAGCATAATAAATTCTGTTAATTCTATTAAATTATTTTAAAAAAGAGAAAAATCAAGAATAAAATATTGTCTCCAAACCAGTTTGCTTAAAATATTTCTTTTTAATCCAAGAAACCACCACGTAGAAGTTGTTTCTCAACCTATTCCATCACTTTAAAGAGCTGCATACCTAAAGGCTTCCAGTGCATCAGGTTTTCTTTTCACTGAGCCACCTGCCAAAATTTGTCTGGATTCACATTGCAGACAAACTGTTCTTCCCCTGGACAAGTCATGGCAAAAATTCCATATAAAAGCAGAGGAGGGAAGGACAGCTGAGACATCCATGGTGAAATCCTGCTTTAATCACACTGGTTTTAAACTTTAATGGAGAAACAAGAGCTAGCTGAGCCCCAGCAATGAGAACAGCCGTGTTTGCTGTGACAATGATCGGGGAAGGGATGGCCCAAGGTGCCTGAGCTCCTTTCACAGGTTGTAAAACAAGCCTGGGATCTTGGAAGCGAATCCTGGGCACTTGCAGCAGTCACTGGCTCAGTGTCACTCACTTCCATAGGAGGATATTGCCTTTAATTCCTCATTACACCGGATTTGGGTGTAAGCTTTTGGGGTGGGGCTCTGCTACCACTTCTGGAATCTGCAGACACGGGACCCCACACAGGTTTGGGATGAAAGGCACTTAAAGCCCACCTTCCACTATCCCAGGTTCTTCCTGGTCCATCCTGGCCTTGGACACTTCCAGGAATCCAGGGCCTGCCCACCCTCCCAGGGAACAATTCCTTCCCAATATCTCACCTAAATCTCCCCTCTTAAACCTTGTCCTGTCTCTCTGTGCCCATGTAAGAAGTGCCCCTGCTGTTTTTCCAGGCCCTGAAAGGCTGCAGTGAGCTCTGCCCTCGCTCTCCCTGAAAAGGCCACAGTGATTTTTCTCTCCACAAGTAATAAAAGAAAATAGCCAGGAGCCAGAGGCCACAGGGGAGGAACAGAGCCCGCTCTCAGCCAGCTCCCACTGCAGACAAGTCTTCCATCATCAAAACAAAAGCGAGAATGAACCATTGTCTCCTGACTGCAGCACCAAGACCACACTTTTCAGATCTGCGTGGAGAAAAGCAACACCACTATTCCTAAATATATCCCAGTCCCTGGGGTTTGTAACCCAGCTCTCCAGCCTGTCCTTCATTGTGTGAGCCAGAAACCTGACAAGTTCAGCCCTTACCCAGCACCTCGCTGTGCTCCTGCTGCCTTTCTGGGGAGGAAGGGTTGATTTCCTGGGGTGATTTCCATGGCTCCAGCAGCTGGCAGCAGTGCTGTGCAGCTCGGTCCTGCTCTTCTCTGCCTCTACAATTGCATTTCTACAGTTACCCAGACCTGGAATTCCTGGGCATTGATTCCTCTCAGGATGAGGTTTTTAGGATACCAAACAAGGAGGAGAAAGGAGTGTCTGAAGGAGCTCACAAGGAAGATATTGAGGGACTGTGGATGAGGATCTGGAGTGCCAGGACGCAGGAAATGGTTTCCCACTGCCAGAGGGCAGGGATGGATGGGATTTTGGGAAGGAATTGTTCCCTGGCAGGGTGGGCAGGCCCTGGAATGGACTTCCCAGAGAAGCTGTGGCTGCCCATGGATCAGTGTCCAAGGCCAGGCTGGACCAGGAACAAGCTGGTCCATGGAAGGTGTCCCTGCCCACAGTTGCAACTGGACGGGCTTTAAGGACCCTCCTAACCCAAACCATTCCACAATGCCATAATTCCATAACTTTTACCATTAGTTGTTCTATTCCAGCTGCAGACCTGTGAGGAGATTTTTTTCTCCTCACAAAATTTGTTACACTATTTACACTAATATTTCAGGCAGTGCTGGGCAAAGGCATTATTAAAGTAATTATTTTCCAGTCCCTGAGACTGGCAGGAAAACACACATTTTGCTGGGAAATGGATGCTGACAGGGAGATCAACAGCAAATATTCCTAAATGCTGTTCTCTAAGAGTGGTAATTAGCATCAAAATCCGTAACCTTTACGGAAATAGGGACACTCCCTACAGAAAAATTGTTCCTTTAGGGACACTGGTTCTGCCTGTTTGGGTTTCTGAGACCCTGAATCCTTGGAGACTTCCACCGTGAGATGATATCAGTGCAAGACACGGCCAGGCAGGCCTGATTTCCAAAAATACCGAATTGAGATTACATAAAACGAGTGGGAAGACTGACAAAAAATAAAATTTAAAAAAAAGCAGGGTTTTGATCAAACAATTTATGGCATTTCTGACTGGGAATGCAAATGAATTAATCTCAGTGACCTTAAAAATGAACTGAAGCAAGGGGTCCTTGGAGGCACAGAGTGAGACTAGGAGGCTTTTTCTCTCGGAAAGAGAGATAATGCTTGCACTAGAGCTTTTTAATACATTGTGCTCACTAAATTCAACTCAGGGACAAAACTCCTGTGGAATATTTGATTTCTGGCGTGGAAACTACTACACTGAATTCTAAAATCATTCTCCAGTAAGTTTGGTTTTGGAGGCTCCAGAACATTTATTTTCTGGATCTGTACTCACTAATCACTTTCATAGGCATTAAGTAACAAGTAAAGGTGGTTCTTCTGAAAAGAACTTTATTTTTCTTTCTTATGCAAGAGCCATGTTCTGTTTCCATTTTTTCCCATAGGAAACTGCTGATCTTAGCAGTACCCAAACTTTGGAAGAAATGTCAACAGAGGAGACATGGAAAAAATTCCCACCCTACGAACGTAATTTTTTCCTGTCTCACATAATATGTTCCCAAGAAACCCTGAAATATAATACAGACACTTTTACTTTTGCAGGGGTTATCCAGCTCCTGCAGCATTCCCCATGGAGTGCATCACCAGTGATGTTTTATCCCAGTCCGTGTCTGGATCCCAACTTCCTAAGGAGTTTAGGCAGGAAGCAGGAAATGGAGCCCTTCAGCTGACAGGTGCTTCCCAAAACAGCACTCCGGGATTTTTCCCTTACCCCTGCTCCAATACTCTCCTTCTTTTCACACCATCTCACTTGGGCTGGCTTTGAGCTGCTAAATCCTGGCAAACCCCTGGGATGGAGAGCCCACAGCCTCTCCAAACATCCCTGCTCTGGTTGTGCCTGGAGCAAGAGCCCAGGGAGCAAGGGATGGAAACCCACCTTGCCCTGCTTGACTTGCCTGATCTTCATTTGGCTTTCCACTAGTTAGTGACCATGGGGACCAGAGATGTACTAGGGTTGGAGGGATGAAGGAGAAAGAATTTTTCTTCCCCTTTTCCAGGATGGATGACAGACACTGGAGATCTTGGGAGTCCAAGCCTTTCCTCAGGCCACCCCTGAAGTTTGGCACAACAGAAACGCCTCCTAGCAAGGACAGAGGGGGAAATCCCTCATTATTCCTTGTCTCTGTCTAAAGCCTCCTTCAGTCTAAGCTCACCAACAACTCTGAATCACTCCCAGTTTGAGTGAAACATAAAAAAAGAAACCTCAGGACTGCAAACACAGACATGGAATCTAAAATTAACAAAAGGAAAACCTCTACGCTGCTGTGGATTTTCTGAGAGCTCAGCGGCCCCTTCTCACCACCCCAAAGTGGCAATGATTTCCTCTCCCACATCCCACAGAACCGTCTGCACCCCAGACAGGGCCCACTCTGAGACTCCCAGGGGCTGTCCCTTTCCCCAGCACTAATAAACACAGTTTTGAAAGAGCAATGGGATGTGTCATCTCCATGAGCTCCAGCACCCCTCCTGCAGTCATCCCACGGTGTTTCAGTGATATCAGACACATCACAATTATTCCTTCTGTTCCCTTCTAACAGGCTCCTCACCACAGCTGCTCTGCTGTTACCTATGGATGTGCAACTGGCTCAGAAAACAGCTGAAAAACTCATCCAAAATGTGATTTTTACAGTGAAAACGCTGTGGTTTTACCTTCTGAAGCCTCATCGGTGGACAAAGCCTTCCTTTCACGCTGCTGTGTTTTTGAGGCGTGGTTGCTGCCCTGTTTTTGCATCAATCTGGATGCCAGGGAAAGATTCCATTAAAACCACCAGTCAGGCTTTGGCAGCTGGCACAGCACATCTCCAAAGCACGGAGGAGTTTAAGGAGATGACAGTTCCCAGTTGCTTTCCAGCAGGGAAGCAGCAGAAATCATCTGCATGCAGTGGGCAGGCTCCCGGTGCCAGCTGCAAATCCCTGCCAGTTAAGGCAAACAACCATTTAATTTTCTTGCAGAGAGGGACAGGATTGACTTGCCATTCCAAGCAGCCCTGAGAAAGGTCAGCAGACACCAGGAAATACTGGAAAATTGTATCAAAACCCAGGCCAAGATGAGTTTCAATGTGCTCGAAGGCAAGGGCTGAGAGATTTAACATGACCAAAATTTTAAGTGCAAGGGAGCTCCTGGAAATGGTAACAAACTCCATCAGGAACACCTGGAATGCTTGTGATGCCCCAGCTCTACAACTGCCACACAATTCCTGCTCCCAGATAAATGCTTTTTTCCTCTGCTCAGCTTTTAAAAGGGAATTCCTTAGGTAAAAGCACTCTGTGCCCCCCACTGCTAAACTCCTCAACCACCTTCCCCAGCTTCTCATGGCAAGGGATTTTGGACAACTTCTGCTGAAATTATGGTAAAATTTACACAGGAGCTCAGGGAATGTCAGCAATTACCAGCATGACCTCAAGGCTTAGAGAGGAATTGAGATAAGAGGGAGACTTGTTTTTCTGCAGTGATTTGGTAGCAGATGGTGACTTTTATTTAGCCCTTCTGAAGAAAAGTAGCCTTGAAACGGGCACTTTCCCAGCTTCATTAACATGATATTGAGAGAAATATCAAATGTCTAAAGCAGGGACAATTCCCAGAGCCTCACAGAATCCTTAACAAATCCAAACTCTCGTGCTGCAATCTGCTTGGTGCCGTTTGGAGATGTGAGCCTCCAACTTCTGCTGCTTCTTCTGCTGCAAATTCCTTCCAATTTTATTTTGCAGTGAAACCAGCTCAGCTTCTCCACTCTTTGCTTATAAAATTCCAAGTGTTTTCCAGCTCTCAGCGGGGGCTGAGACCCCTCAGTTCTTCCATCTGCATTTTTTTTGCTGATAGGTAAAAGAAATAACTGGCAGCTCTTCTCTTTGTAATGTGAGCATCTTCTCAACCCACCCTGAGCAGCCTCACTGAACCCTCTAGGCTTGACACAGGACTGAAATGACCCAAAAAGTTCAAAAGTTTAAAGTTAAGAGCAAGGAAAGAGTCAAATGAGACAAGGTTGAAGAAGCCAGCAAAAGCCTGAATTTAAAGCACTTAATGAAGGGTCAGAAGTCACCAGCATAACATTCAGGAGGACAAACCGTGGCTAAACAGTCAAGATAAACCAGACAAGGCTACAAATTTAAGAAAATATTGCCATGTTTTGGCCTCTCTGGATTGAAAACACTCTTCTGGTTGGATAACTCTATCAGAAGTACCTGCCAGCCTCCCCCTGCCTGAAGAAAATCCGTGTGCTGGCTGCTCCTGTGCCTGAGGCTCAGGAGGATGTGTTTACACCGGTGACATTTCACAAACTGTGTCCCCATTCCCCTCCCACTCAGTGCTTGACAGAGACAGCACCAAGCCTGGACTGATTCCTGCTAACAGGAATAAAAATGCTCCCTTTCAGCTGATAAATGGGCACAGGTCAAGAGGAAATCAATTACAGACAGAAAAGACACATTTCTAACCTGTACATTTAAACAACTCCTTTATAAGTGCTGAGATACAGCTGAGATATCTTCAAATCTTTTTTACACAGCTAAAAACCCTACACTTCTTGCTGGCTGGCAGCAGCACATACAGCATGCCAGAAAGCACATGAAGGAATCATATGAACAAACAGCTCCTGCTACATAAATGAAGAAAAAATCAATTCTCCATCCACTTATTGTTGAATGCAAACCATCCAGAACCATTAAACATCACAGGGGGGCAAAAAGGCCCTAAAAAGCTGAAAAGGAAATTGAAGAATTGAATTTGCTTGTTTAACTCAAATCGTGTATTTCTATTCTGCTGTAAGGTTTTTGATTTGACTGATCATGGAATCTCAGGATGGTTTGGGTGGGAATGGAACCACCTTAAGGACCATCCAGTCCCATTATTCATGTTCCCAACACTCCCTCACCCATCAGCAGCCCCGCAGCTTTTTAAATCTATGACCTTGTGTTTATTTATTCTGCAGTGCAATCCACAAAAATGCTCAGCTTAAACCTGCCCCAGCATAAATTCCAAGAGGCAATCTCCAGTTGAAGGAATTAGTTACTCAAAATGCTCTCAGCTCCCAAAACATGTGTATAAAACAACTCAGCCCAACTTAAATCATATGAGATTTGTACCCAAAAAGAATCCTGATTCCTGTGTGGAGCTGCCAGCCCTCATTAATCATGTCCTGATGAATGAAACCCTTTCCAGTGCTGGCAACAGAGATTTGTTCTGAAACGGTGGAAATGTTTCAGGTTAATCTTTTTGACAAAGCAGTCAATTCAGTGAAATAACTTCCTCCACTTCCCCTGCATCCCCAGCTAGGATAAATCCAAGGGGCTGCGCTGGAGATGAGGAATCCAGGCTGATTCCTATCAGCTGTAGACCAAGAGAAAATTTTTTCTCTGTTTCAGTGCCTCTGTTAAAATCCTCAGGGAATCTTGGGACACATGTTCAGCTGATGATCTGCTTGGAGAGGCTTCCAGATGGGTTTGGGAAGACAAGCTGAAAAATGCATGGTCATGTTCTCCTCTAAAATGGTGCTGCGAGGGGCTAAGCTGACCTTTGCTGAAGTGTATTCTAAGAACAAGAGTCACTTGGGGAATACTTCATGTCTTGGGATAAATATATTTAGCTGGAAACTAGACCTAAACAAGAGAAAGGTATTTCAAACTGTGTATCACAGCCTACTCTACTTACAGCAGCTTTTCTTTAAAAAAAGGGACACAAAAATGAGATTTTTGGTCTTGAAGATTTTTTTGACCCTTTTAGAACTGAGCATGGGAAGTGCAGCATCACAACACCAAAGCAGAGAATGTTTAATCAAAATGTTGTTTCTTATGGGAAACCCCACTCCTCATTACAACAGGCTCCAAAAGGCATTTTTATACCACTTGGTGCTGAAATTTTATTGTGCAACACATGTTTATCCTGAATTAAGCTTTTTCCACCTTTCTGATAACACTTCATGATAATGCTTAAGGTTTGGTGTTTTTTTTCTTAACCAGCAATTCTTTAAAGAGGCCTGGGACATAGGCACTGGGAATATGAACAGTTTTGGAAACCCTCCAGGGATGGTGATTCCACCATGCCCTGGGCTATGGAAAGCAAGGGCCAGAGCAGAACCTTATATTTTATCTGGTCTCAGATTTAAAGTTAATTCTTTGTTGTTCATCTCCTTCTCAGAATTGTAATTTTCAGGATTCTTCCTGAAAGGATCACACACACACACACAAAAATTCAAATTATAAACTTCTCTTCACTGCAAGTAGAAAGGGAAGTGTAAGGAAGGTCATCCCTGAGTGGTGCTGGCTGAAGGTCACTCTGCTCCAGCTGAGCTTCTAAATATCAGAAAAACCAACAGGAATCAGCAGCACAAAGTCGAAGGTGACACATATTAGTGAGACACAGGATTGCAGTGGGTGGAAGGGGAGGTCTGGTTGCAAATATTTATATAAACTGGAACAGATTTAGGACAGGCTGAGCCAGCCCATCCAACCACGAGGCAAACTGAGGCTTACTCTGAACGACCCCAGGTTTGATATTTACTGTGTCCTCTGGGGATTTAGGCCTGGCTTAGGCTAAGTCAGGTCAATAAAAACGAAGTACAGCTCCTGAAGTCTGGTAATAACTCAGCAATTGAAAGGATTAGAAAGAGGAGGTTAATCCTTGGGCCTGTACTGAGCCCAAACCAGTCTGGTCTCCTCAGCACAGCAGGGCCAGGGAGCTCCTGGAGCGGGGCCAGCGGAGGCTGTGCAGCTGAGGAAGGGCCTGGAGCATCTCGGTGCCCAGGAAAGGCTGAGGGAGCTGGGGCTGCTCAGCCTGGAGAGGAGCCCCAGCTGAGAGGGGCCCTCAGGCCTGGCTGGCCCTGGCTGCAGGGAGGGCTCCCAGCAGGGCCCAGCCTCTGCTCCGGGGGCCCAGCAATGGCACCAGAGCCACGGGCAGGGCCTGATGGCAGCAATTCCCCCTGGCCAGGAGGCACAACTTCTTCCCTGGGCAGTGCCCAGCCCTGAACACATTGGCCAGAGAGGCTGTGGGCTCTCCTGCCTGGGGCTGTGCCAGAGCTGTGTGCACACAATGCTGTGCCCTGTGCTCTGGGATGGCCCTGCTGGAGCAGGGAGGTGGCACCAGCTGCCCACTGAGCTCCCTTCAGCCTCAGCCATCCTGGGATCCTTTGGAGTGAGGTGCAACGCTGACCATGGAGCCACCACCATGGACACACAGCACCTCCAGTCCAGGTAAACATGGAGACCTTTGGAAGGGTCTCATCTAGAGAGCTCTCCCAACACTGCAGAAGAACAGCCACATCCATCCTGCCTCACCCTGGAAGCAGCTGCAGATCCTGCAGACGGTCTCTGCTTCTCCCACAGCCCCAAGTCTCTCAAGGTCTGCAGACCTCCAGGTACCTGGACTCACTCATTTCTAGGCAAGCTTCTACTTTGCAGACTTTAACCAAAACCTCACTTTGTGGGTGGAAGAAGACAGCAAGAGGAGCAGAAATCTGTACTGCTTTGGAGACTATTAAACATTTCCCATCCTGTCTCAGCCATTTTGTGTAACTCCCAGCTCACCCCAAACAGGAGAACACTCTGAGCCAGGCAGGAACCAAGGCTAAAATCCAGCTAAAATTCATCCTAACAGCAATACACACTTACTGAACAAACTAGCTGGGCTTGTCACAGCAAATTCCTGCATCCAGGGCCCAGAGGGACAGCAAGGGAACACAAACACTCTGCCCTTTACCCGTTGCTTTCCTAACCTCTGGCTGGGAACTGCACATTGTGTGGACAGGCTGAAGTGGATTCTGCAACTGCAAAATACCCTGCCAGTGCTGTTCAGCCAGTGCTGTGGATCACACAGGCGTGCTTTGGTTGCTGCTGAGTGAGGCTTGCCCTCCCCAAAGACTCTGCAGTGTCCCATGGGACAATCCATGTTTTCCACTGGGAATGGAGTAATGAGCGTTGAAGATGGAGGTAAATAATGCATTAAACACCTCAGCCTTGTCTCTGTCCCTGTTTGTGAGATAACCATCGACACCTGCCCAGCCCATCCCAGCAGTGATCACCCTCTCCTGTCCCCAGCTTGCTCACTGTCCAGGAGTTCTGTGGATTGGAATATCCCTCTGGCCAGTCCAGACAGGCTGTCCTGCCTGTGCTCCCTCCTGCCTCCTTGTCACCTCCTGGCTGGCACAGCAGGGGACACAAACTGTCCCTTGCAGAGTCCTTGGGGAGGGTGAGGCCTGCTCACCAACAACCAAACCATCCACTTGTTACCCACAGCATTCCCAGCCTGAATCCAAGCCCAGTGCTGAGCCACTTCCTGGGGAGAAAGGAACCCTATCCCAGTCAAATCCAGAGCAGTAGGAACATTCAGTTCTGTGGGGAAATCCTAATTTATTTAAAACTGATCCTACTTACATGTCCTCTCCTGCCACCACAAACGTCCTCCTGGGGCCCAGTGCCCATCTCAGGGCAGCCTCCTGGAGATGGGTGAACTTTCTCCATCTCCTGGGGCTCATCTCCTCCACCAAGCTCAGGCTGTTCCCGGCTGGCTCAGCCACAGCTTCCTGGGAGCCCTGGGGCAGACATTGGTGGCTGCAGGACATTTGTTCTGCCACCTGCTCCTGGGAATGCTTCCCAGTCCCTGAATCGGGCTGGGCTCCCATTCCCGCTTTTCGGCATTCCCTGGCCACATCCGTGTTCAGGGATGCACCGGTGGTGTCATCCCCTGGGATCTTCTTGCTCTCTGAGGGAGCAGGGAGAGCTGTCCATGGCCTCCTCGTGTTTCGCAGGCCCTCAGGGCTTCCTGAAACTCCTGAGGGACAGAGGCATCCAGGAGTAATGTTCTGAGTGGGGAAAGGCACTTGGAGGGAATGAAGCATCTCTGCAGGCAGAGGAACTTGAGGGGCTGGGGACTCTATGTGGGAATGGAGGCTGTTGGCAGGCGCTGGCAGGGATGGGGGTTCTCAGGGAGGGAGGGAGGTGCTCAAAAGCAGCTTGAGACTTGGAGGTTTGGAGGCCATCAGAGGCAGAGGAGGCTCCTGGCATGATGGCAGCTCTCTGATGGTCTGAGGGTCCTCGATGGCTGGTTGATCTCCATTGGAATGCCATCTTCAAAGGGTTGGAGGCTCTCCCAGGGATGGCCATTCCCGGTGGGAGCAGCCTCTTGCAGGGATGGAGGCACCTGAAGCAGCTGGACAAGCCACAGCAGGCCAGGCGGCCTCGCTTCCCCAGCTCCTCCAGCCATGCGCACAGCACCTGCCACAGCCCGCAATAAAGCAGGGCCAATGTCCCATCCAGAGCCACCGGCAGCAACAGCTCCTGCAGCTCCCTGGCCGTGGTCAGCCAGGGGCCGCAGCTGCAGGGGACCAAGGGGGGCTCACGGGAGCATCCAGGGGTCACTCGAGGCCTGGAGGACCTGGGAGCCACAAGGACTCCTCGGCTCCCGTGGGCCACTGGCCTGGACCCCAGGGCGCTTTTGCAGCTTCCAAATCCCTGCCTGCCACCCCCATGGTGGCCAGGAGCCAATGGCCCAGCAGCCAGCCTGGGTGGCCAGCAGCAGGGCAAGTGCAGCCAGCAGGATGCCACCATCGCTCATGGCTCTGGCATGGCCCAGCGCCACTGGCAGCTGCAGGGGCTGGCCCAGCTTAGATGGGGATGGCCAGGATGGCCACCCCAGGGCTCCCAGGAGGGGGCTCCTGTGGCAGCTCCAGCTGGGAACTGCCTCTGCTCTGGGCCTGAGAAGATCCTGCAGACACAAAGGGAACTGGAGTTCACCGTTCCCCCATCCCCGCTGAGCTCACCCAGCCTGGCTGGTGAGGGCCAGAAAGAGATTTCTGTTTGCAGCTCCCCAACTCCTGCAGAGCCTCCAAACAAATCTAGACTGTTGTAGACAAATCAGTATTTCCCAAGGAGCTCTCACAGTGCTCCCACTGCTCTGGTTTGCACTTGGATAGGGTTCCTTTTTTCCCAAGACCTGGCACAGGCTGTGTTTGGAGTCAGGATGGCTCAGGAAAGAGCTCCTTGGGAAAAAGAGAACATCTCTCAAAACATCACCATTACTGTCACAGTGCAAATAAAAACATTGGGCTGGGTTCTTCATTTCTAGTATTAACAGCAGCCCCCTGTCACACATGAAGATATAAGCACAAATTTCTAAACATACAACATCTTACCAACCTTGTAACATTCCAGGACTACAGAGCAGTTTAATTCCTAGTTAGAAGATGACACTGGGAAAGATGAACTTCATGGATTTCATGGTACACAGCAGCAGTGGGAAAAAAATGATATTGTTAATATTTATTCCTAGAAGTGCTGCATAAACCAGGAGCAAGCAATTCCACCACCTACACAGGACATCTCTTATCCTGACAGCATAACAGAACACTCCTTACCCAGGAAAAGGAGGGCAAAAAGGCACTAATACAATGGTAACATCATTTCTCCACAGCTGCCTTGCCTCCCCCCCAGTCAGAAACTACACACAACTGCCAGGCCTGGAGTTCAACGCTTTGCCCCCACCAAAAAAAAATATTAACAGACCTCCAAGACATAAAAATGCATGAAGGAAATACCAAAATTTGCAAACTTCCAAATTCTCATGCTATTTAATACCTGGGGTAAGCAGAAATCCAAGGACATTAAAGCTGTCATGTGGTGCAATCCAGACACAGTCATCACCTGAAATGCCACAATTTCTGCTGAGTTTCTCACTCTTCTGAGATGTAAGTAAAGCAAGCCCTGTGAGTTTTTTAACAGAAGAGCTAACTTGTTTTCCCCAATATTATTTTACCTGATAGCAATTAATCATTCTGATTTATAGGAGGGTAATCAGAAGTTGTGCTGCCAAAATGACACCTGGGCTGGGCAGTTGCAGTAGGAAGGAAAAGCACAGGCACAGCCTGATTGTGTCCAGCTCCTCCTCATTTTTCCCCTCTGAACCAACACTAGGACTGCAAACGTCCAAGCAGAGCAGCCCCTTTGCTGCCTGAGCATTCCCAGATCAATCCCACAGGAAATACTCCTACTCTGTTCAAACAAGTCTCAGGGCTCTGGGAAACATCACTGTGGAAGGCTCTGGGGCTGCCTCAGTGCAGGAGGTTGCAGGAATTCCAGAGCAGCCATCCCAGCAGGAATTGCCTGCCCAAAAGGCATCTCCCCTGGGCTGCTTCTCGTTTGTGGGCAGCAGCCATCCTTCCTGCACACCCTTCAGCCAAGTTTCCCCTGCTCCTCCAACCCAATCCTGGCTGTTGCTCTCTCTGTCACACATATCCCAACGCTTCTGGAATCTGGAAGAACAAATATTTGCTTGTTTTTATTGTCTTTTTTTTTAATTATCTTTTCCATTTTTCCCCACTTGCACTTAGAGGTTACTGCTTAATGAAGAACAGGCAGGGGAAATCCCAGAATGGTTTGGGTTGGAAAGGACCTTAAAGCCTATCCAGTCACACCCCTGCCACGGGCAGTGACACCTTCCACTGTCCCAGGCTGCTCCAAGCCCCTTCCAACCTGGCCTTGCAATGGTCCTGATTGTTCACCCTGCAGAGAAGAAGCTCTGGGGTGACCTCACTGTGGCCTTGCAGTGCCTGAAGGAGGAACATGAAACATGGAGACTTGGGACAACGGATGGAGGGACAGGACACAGGGAATGGCTTCCCAGTGCCAGAGGGCAGGGATAGATGGGATATTGGGAAGGGATTGTTCCCTGGCAGGGTGGGCAGGCCCTGGCACAGGGTGCCCAGAGAAGCTGTGGCTGCCCCTGCATCCCTGGAAGTGTCCAAGGCCAGGTTGGACAGGGCTTGGAGCAGCCTGGGATAGTGGAAGGTGTCCCTGCCCATGGCAGGAGGTGGCACTGCCCACCCTTCCCACACAAACCATTCTGAGATTCTGTGATCTGCACATCCCAACAGGATGCAGCTCTCTGGCTGCTGCCTGCATCCCACACTCAGTGACTCTCTTGTGTGCCATTTCTTGTGCTCAGCAGTCAGGAGGCAGCTCAGAAACATCCTGAGGAGGAGAGAATTAGTCCTGTCAAAATTGAGTGCAAGGAAACCTTTTCAGAAAGGACTTGACTCAACGAGGTGATGAGAACAGCAGTGTCTGATGGCCTGGCACAAAACACCCCGGGCAAGTAAGAGACAAAAACAACTTTTCATTTAGAGCTTGGAAACTTAAGGATTTTTGTGCTTAAAATATGGAAGCCAACAAATTCACAATATGATGAAGGATGCTGGAAAACATTGATTTCAGGATTATTCAATAACCCTTCTCTTCCCTGTTGTTCTGATGAATGAGAATTTGAGCTAATTTGCTGGAGTTAATTATTTATTGTTATGGAACCTTACAGCTCGCAGATGGTCACTGTTATTGTAAGAATTGCAGGGAACCTGCAGCTTCTTGCTGGGGCCTTCCCTGCTTTATTTAATTCCAGAAGAAAACAGAACTATCAGCCAGTTCCCAAAAAAAAAGGCCATTTTCTCTGTATTACCACTGGAACTATATCCTCTTCCCGCTGCTGCCTGTTTCCCTTTTTCCAGTAAAAGGCATCAAATGCAGATTGGTTTCAAAGAGAGAGAATTAAAACTCCTTTCGTGGAGGAAAATGAACTCTCAGCAAGGAAACCCTGCTGTAACCAATATCACTCAAGGATTGTTCTTGCCTTTTCCAGCAACCATAACCTCACTCCCAAGGACAGAGAATGCTGCACACTCCAATAAGTAAATCCAAGATAATAAAGGCATAATTATGTTCCTCAGATTCCCCTAAAAATCTCAGCCATCCACCTCAGATTTGAAGCATGGGCTTTGCCAGGAGGTAAAAAAAAAACCCCAAAACAGAGGGATGAAGAACACAGCAAACACTGGAGGGTCTGTGACCCCTTCCCCAAACAAAAATATCATCTGCAGGAGAGCAGCAGGGCTCTGGTTTCACCCTGCAAGAGGCCAAAGTGCTGCTCCTTCTGTTCCAAGAAGGGAAAAAACTGAGGAAAAGAGCAGAGTTTCTTTACGAGGTCTTGGAACATTAACCCCAGTAAGACAAGTGTTGGGATGGAGACTCAGGCAGCTGGCTGAGCTTCAGGAGAAGTGAGAATCACTCAGCTTCCCTTAACACACCCAGTGACACAACATCATGGTGATATTCTTCTTCTAAATAAATCATTAAAACATTTTGGATTTTTTATATAAAACATTCTTTTTCTTCACACGTAAATCTGATTATCAGCTATTCCAGCAGGAAAAAAAGGAGCAATTAGATTTAGAAAAGTGTAGCCAGCAGTGAATGTGCACACAGAGTGATTCTAGAGTGTAAACAAAGCTGGTTTAAACCATTCTGCTTTATTCTTTTTCATTAGTTTGCAGAGATTATATTCAACTATTTGCTTTTTAATCACATTTGAAAACATTAATTTCCTATCAACAGTCCTGATTTCAAGTGCAAACACTGCTTAATTAGAACTCGTGGGGAAATGATTCTAGGTCCTGTGGAAAATGAGCCTGCTTTCATTTCAGAGAGAAAATCACTCACAGCCCAAAGGTTATTCCATTTATTCCTGGGGAAAATCCAAATGCCAAAGAAGAAAACCAAAAATTCAGGCAATGTTTGATGTGCATCAAGGTTCCCTCCAATTCTCCAGGACAAGTTAACTGGAGAGGCAAAAAGGATGTTCTATCCATGAATGTATGTTTCATCCATACTGCATGGAATCACACCTTTCAAAAATTCCAGAGCCTAGAAAAAGGAAATCCCCTGGGGAAATAAAATTTACTGATAGGAAACCAATTTTAAAGGGAAAAAAAAAACTGCAGCCACAATAATGGGATAACCAGAACTTGAGGATCCAAAAGATTTTTTAAAAAGTCAAGAGAGAATATAGAGTCTGTCTCCATTTATTCCTGTGCTTTCTTCTGGTTATGGAATCACTGAATATATCCTGTGCTGAAAGGGATCCCCAAGGATCACCCAATCCCACTCCTGGCCACCCCAACAATCCCAGCCTGTGCATCCCTGGCAGCACTGTCCAAATGCTCCTGGAGCTTTGGCAGCCTCAGGTCGTGCCCATTCCTTGAGAGGCTGTTCAGTGCACCACCACCTTCCTGGGGAACAAGTTTTCCCTAATTTCCAAATTAAATCTTCTATGGAAGAGAAAGCTACTAAGCTGTGAATTACTGAGCTTTGCCTCAGCAGAACTAAACAGGAGACGACACAGGCTCTAAAAAGCTGAACTTCATAGGACTGTAACAGGCAACCTCAGCTGGTGCAAAAGGCAGACACAGGGAGAAGGCGATTAAATCAACTTTTAATTTACTTAAGGAAGTCAGATGAGAAGTTATTTGGAATGAAGGAAACAATACAAGAAGTAATGGGAGCTTTGAGGGAGACATATCCATAAAGCTCCCTCACCAAACAGCCCCTCTGGCCATTGGAGACCCCATTACTGCTCCTTAACCACCTCAATTATTGATTGCTGGGCTGGATTTCCTGGAAATTCCCAGTGCTGGCAAAGCCTGGGCACAAACACAGTCACAGGGTCACAAACACAGTCACAGGGTCACAAACACAGTCACAGGGTCACAAACACAGTCACAGAATCCCAGGATGGCTGAGGCTGAAGGGAGCTCAGTGGGCAGCTGGTGCCACCTCCCTGCTCCAGCAGGGCCATCCCAGAGCACAGGGCACAGCATTGTGTGCACACAGCTCTGGCACAGCCCCAGGCAGGAGAGCCCACAGCCTCTCTGGCCAATGTGTTCAGGGCTGGGCACTGCCCAGGGAAGAAGTTGTGCCTCCTGGCCAGGGGGAATTGCTGCCATCAGGCCCTGCCCGTGGCTCTGGTGCCATTGCTGGGCCCCCGGAGCAGAGGCTGGGCCCTGCTGGGAGCCCTCCCTGCAGCCAGGGCCAGCCAGGCCTGAGGGCCCCTCTCAGCTGGGGCTCCTCTCCAGGCTGAGCAGCTCCAGCTCCCTCAGCCTTTTCTTGTGAGGGAAGGATGACAGCAGAGCCTCTTTTATCCCCCAGGAAGTGCTGTAGTCTCGTTCCTCCAATCAAACAAACACTTCTACTTATTACCAAAATACCCACTTGGAGCATCCAGCTCCTGAGTGAAGCTCCAAACACGGGAGCAGTCTGGCACAAATGTTTTCACTCAGCACAACCAATATCTTCCCTTGGCTTTCCTCCTCCAAGTTTGACAAGATCATAATGGAATGGAACAAAAGGGGTTGTGTCATTCAAACCCTCTGGAACTTAGAGGGTGTTTGACTCAGGTTTGTGTGGGACACAACACCCTAGGCTGATACACAAAAGAGTGATCCTTGCCCCCAAATTCCTAATTTTCCTTAGGTAGTCCCAGCTGTCCTCAGCACTGGCCATTACTTTATGCCTTGTCCTGTCATTTCTGGACTCTGGAGAGGACAAATGAAGGTGCACAAGCACTGCTGACCTTTCTTTGAGTGCTCAGAAATGCTGTAATGGTATGAAACAGCCAGAAATTTTTTCATTTTTTATTCATCTGACTAGCTCTTACCACAAAAGAATTGGCAAATTGAAAATTAGAAAGTTTGGACAGACCCAGGAAAGCAATTCAAATGCAAATACCAGCAGCTTGGTGCAAAAACAATGAAACTCAGCACATGGACACTGAGGTACAACAAAAAGTTCATTAGAAGAGGTGTCAAACCAGACAAAAAACTGAGTAACCTGGTTCAAATCGCAATGGCAGAAATTTCCAAAGGCCTGCTTTACAAAATAATCAGGAACTAAATATTTAATGGAAAGCCTCACCAGACACCTGGTGTGAAAGTGAAGTGTAAGGCTGGGGCCATGCCCTGGCTATCCTGGGGTTTATCCCAGTTACAAAACTGTCTCTGTGCCCCACACAGGGAATTTCTGTGCACCTCTCACTGGGAACACTTCAGGCACTTAGCAAGGCTCTCATTTCACTTAGATGGGAAAGACTTCTATCAGCACAAAGCCTCTGCAGTGCAGCTCTCCCACTCTCCCAACTCTAAGGTTATCAGTCTGTTCCTAAGTGTCCTTTGGGATGAAGATGCTATTTTGGCCTCCGTCTCTCCACACTGCCTCATCCATCCTCCCAGAGCTGGATGAGATCATTGTCTTGAGTGCTGTGAGGAGTGAAGAACACACCAGTGTTCTGCTGGCCCTGCATGCTAAGGGCTGGCTGGCTCAGGAGATGTCAGCTGGTGTGCCAAGGAGCCACTGGGAACAGCAGGAAGGAAGGAGAAATTGCTCCTTGCATGCCTTGGCCTCAAAGTTTGGAAACTCTGAGGTTTCACAAGTACAGTGTGAAATATGATTTAACACAGGAGGTGTTATTCACAGCAGCGTCAGGATGATCCTAAACCCACACTTGTCCCGGAGTGCAGCAAAGCCACCTGGCACAAGTGTCCCAGCATGACTTCAGGTGACAACACCAGGTTCCATCAGCACTTGGGATAACACACAAAAATGGGAAGGAGGTTAAAATAGAAGCTGGCAGAATGAGCAAGATCAGAGAGCTCCTTGCTTTGCTCCTGGCATTGATTTCATTCCTGGCAAAGCCAAGGTTTTCCAGCTGCCCAGCACTGCTGATGAACTCAGCACATCCACTCTGGTAACTTCTGACTCTTTGGGGCTGTTTGTCCCAAACACACTCCTGACACCCCCTCCTTCCAAATTGCAGTCACTTTTTACCAACCTGCTACAGAATGATACAATTAGGAGAAAATCCCAGATGGTTTGGGTTGGAAAAGACTTTGAAGTCCATCCTGTCCCCAGCCCTGCCATGGGCAGGGACACCTTCCACTATCCTGGATTGCTCCAAGCCACAGACACTTCCAGTGATCCAGGGGCAGTGAGTTCTCCACATCTGGGATGTGCAACTGTGCTGCCCCAGCCCTTCCCCAGAGCCCAGAAATGGCCTGGAGATACCATCAAGCTCTGAAAACAGGACACACATCCAAAGTGCTGCTGCAGATCAGTAGCCAAGTATTTCTCCAAATGATGCTTCCAAAGTCATGGGTATTTAAGAGGAATAAAGAAAGGAGATAAGGATTTTGCTGTACAAACATGATCTCAGCTTCCTCTGCCCTCCTCAAGGACCTCCAGCCAAAGTGATCTCCACAAGGATGAGATGTTTGCCATCTCTCCCCCCCAGACCTGCAGGCAGCTCAGCAGTCTCTCTGCTGGCAGCAAAATCCACTCGGTTTCAGTTAATACGCAAGAGAGGAGCCCGTGTTTTCTGAGAAGCTGAAAATGAGCATCTTCCAGAAAAACAAACCCATAATAAACAGCCCAATAATGCCTGACTGCTTTATCTCCATCACACACAAGCAAAGCACAGATTTTCTGCTAGATCATATTCAATACACAAATCCATTTAAAAACAACAGCTCATAAACACTCTTGCCACGAGTTTTGGGGGGGTTGGTTTTGTTCGAGGCGTTTTTGTTGAAAGGACACAAACCCAGCAATCCTGAACGTCTGAAAGGCTGCAATTGCTGCCAAATCAGAACTGAATCAGCTATTAAACACCTCTACAAATTACCCTGATGTCGGGAAAACAAACCATGCCCATGTTAGCCAGAAACATTGGAGGCTCTAGGATGAATCACAGCAGTGACGTGGCTGCTGTGCTTGAAAGGACACAGTCATGACTTGGGGACGTCACCAGACGGCCCAGAACAATCACCTACCAAGACATATTTTTTCATAGCTGCTCTCCAGAGCTTTTCAGGTGCAAGGCTGGTGTGTGCTGTGATTTATTTTGGGCTGGGAAAGCAGCAGTCTCACCTTACCGGATACTTTATCGACCCATTAAGTAGCAAATTCCTCTTAAATCTTGCTTTTTCTTTGAAGTACTTTCCAAAAAGTAAACAAAGGTACTTAAAAGGTCACAGACAGGTTTTCTTTCCTACACATGAAAGATGGAGGCATTTTTAAGCTTGCCAATATTTTCAAAGCCAGTCTCCTGTATCGCCTCCAAATAGCTAGGAGAAGAGAAAACATCTTTCTGCACCTGTATTTTCTCCCTCTAAATTAAAGGGTTGTTTCCTGACCCACTGAAAATTATGAAGCAGATCAAGAATGACAGAAAATGTTCTCAGGTGGAGGGAAAAGGGACTCCTGTGGGCAAACATAATTCATCTGAGGAGGGGAAAGCAGACTGGATCAAAAATAAATGAGGTGCTGAGCAATGTCCCCAAGCTTGGAACAGCAGTCACGTGAGAAACACTGGTGTACCCAAAAAGGGAGGCAGATGTTGACATCTGCTCGTGGGCTGTGGAAAACCAGAACCTGCATCTCCTCAGGAGTTACTCTCCAGGTAAGACCCAGCAGGTGCAAAGCCATGAGGGAATGGATTGGGAAGGAGGGATGAAGGAGAAAAACATCACACTGGCAGAGGGGTGTTCCAGCACCCAAATGTCCTAGCAACACCACGTGGCCCACACTCCATCACACAGAAAAGGAAGCCAAGATAATGGAGTGCAAATCCAGAGCAGAAAATGGGCTTTCTTTCCAAGCAAATAAGACTTGGAAGTACAATAAAACCTTTAGCTGCTGATCCCTTCCGCAGAGTTTGGTCAGTAAAGCACACCAAAACAAACAGGATGTGTTTTCTCTGGATTACTGATGGTTGTGGAATTGCCCAATATTAATTCACTTAGGAATATTCAACAAAGGGAGCCACTGGCTAATTTTTGGTGTGCAGCCTGCTGGGAACAGCTGCTTTGAATACTGATCACCTGAGCAGATAATTCATAATTAATGTCTGCATGGAACCTGGGGGTTTCTAAAAATAAATGTCTCTTCCCAGCTAGGACAACTGGCATTTGTTTTGTTCCTTTGGAGTTAAAACCCAGCTCTTTAGGAATGTGCTGTGCTTTTCCAGGTTGAGAGTGCTGGTGAGACCCACGAAAAAAATGTAATCCCTCAGATTTTGTCACTCTGCCGAATCCTATCGGATTCTGCCTTGGACACAACCTCAACCTGCTTGCCAAGGTAATATTGGCTTGTTCACAGCACTGAGTGCTCCTCTTTCACCCTGCTCAGGGTTTGCAGCTCCTCCCAAGGCTGGGCATCCACACGGAGCACAGGCTCCATCCCCATGCTTCCTCTATCAAGGAATTCCTCCTCCTCCAAGCCCTGCCTTCTTTTCAGCCCCAAGCAGGTAAAATGACTTTATTAGCACAACCCCTTTGCCATTCCATTCCAATAGTCAATAAAACCCTTTCTGTCTGTCTGTGCTGCTTTTCCTCAATGGCTTTATCTGTTTGCTGATCGTTTTTCCCCATTCACTGAGACACAAATCCCACACACTGTTACTCCATTCCCCAGGTTCCCACAGTGCAGGAATCGATACCTTTTAAAACACAAACCTAAACTGCCTTTTCCTCAGGCCAGC
This sequence comes from Parus major, assembly GCF_001522545.3. NCBI lineage: Eukaryota > Metazoa > Chordata > Aves > Passeriformes > Paridae > Parus > Parus major. The sequence goes on along the minus strand of NC_031775.1, from coordinate 2,640,812 downwards.
ATTCCCTTCCCCTCCCTGGGAGCCTTGGCAGTGTTGGCTGTGAAACAAAACCATTTTTGAGGTTATTAACCTGCACAGGGGAGCTGAGGGGAGAATTCCACACATCCTCTAAAATGGATTCCTCTGGATTATGCAGCAGTCCAAGGAGTTGTTCCCTGCCATGAATAACAGGCCTAACACACCAGTGGCTGTTTTCAGCCCATGTTTTAGGTTATGGAATTGCCTCTTACCGAGGTTATTCTTGAAATTAGGAGAGTCCCAGACTGCCTGGGAATGCAAATTCTAAGGGCAGCTTAGCAACAACAGCTCAGGGGGTGACTTGTAACAATGACAGAAGGAAGAAAATAAGAAGAATTGGGAAAAAAAGTCTCCTGCAAGACCTTTGTTAAAGCTTCTCAACAACAGAATCTGGCTGCTCTTCCCCTGTAAGAATTAGGTCTAACTTTTGTAAACACCACAAAAAAATCCCTTCATTTTGTCAGCTAAAATAATTTCATTTCCACACACAGTACTTGACTTTATAGGAGAAAGTCCTTAACAAAGCAATCTCTGATCACAGCAAGAAATTTGGGATGTGTCTTGAGATCAAGACAAACCACAGTAAGTGTGGCAAAATGTGATCAGGAGGTCATTCAGGAAGGCTGCAGGGGAAAAACACAGATCTTTTCAAAGACATAGGGGGATCACTTAACCAAAGAGCAGGAAGTGCCCAGTGATGGTCAGGCTGGAGGTGCTTCCACCCAGACTTGCTCCAGGACAGCAGCCTGGCACATTTGGATTTTCAAATTCACTTAGCCTTGATAATGGCTCCATTATCAATATTTTTAACTGGCAGAGTCCCTCCAGCTGAACTTCCCACAGCAAAGACAAGATGCAAGCACTTCTTATGCTTCAAGAAGTGGCCCTTACATCGGGAAAGGATAAAGTTTTAATCCCAAATCCTAAATCAGGCACTGAAGGGTGAAAGTTCTGTAAAAAAAATACCACCATGAACCATTTCTGTCTAAGAGTGTAACAGAAGCACAGTGTTTATATTCCCATTTACCAGGAAGATGCCTTGTGTCCCAGTTGTTTCTTTTTGGTTTTTTATGATGCCATTAGTCAGCCATGGGAGTGTGGGGCCTGAGGGGTGGAAGTGTTCTCAATACTCCATCAGCAACTCTCCAGACTCCCTATGACTGGAGTAAAAATCACTCAGCTTCCCTGCTGGATGACTTGAGGCTTTCCCAGCCAGATGTTCTACCTGAACTCCCTTCCCACCACAGAACAAGCAAGGAAAAAGCTGAGATGCTTTGCTTTAATCACCTTCATTAACAAACTGATTGTTAAAAGTTTAATTTCTTCACTAGGTAATAAATTTAGGCGCTGTTTTCTCCCAGCAAAGACCAGTTGTCAGGCTGTTTTTGTGATGGAAAGCCCTGAGGAGCAGCTGTGGTGTCCATCCCTCCAGGCAGCACTAGCAAACACTAGAGCCAAGCTCACCATCGGGAACAGGGAAGGTGCAATTCCCTGTTAAAGCACTCAGGGAACTGGACTGAACCACTGGAGCTGTGACACAAGGGGCAGCAGTGCCTGATTTTGGAAAAACTCAGTCACTTAACAAACCCAGTTCTCCTTTCTCTGCCCACTTTGGTGTCCTGAAGAACTTGAGCCCCACAAGGAGAAGCAGGGCATTCTCCCAGCTCCCAGTCCTGCCCGGGTGAGGGGATGATGTTAGAATTCCAAGCAGGCTGGAGACAGCAGCAGCAGCAATATTCCAGCACATTAGCAATCATCTGCCATGGGGAGAGCTAATTTTTGCCTCATTAGAGCCTGATATGAATCTGTGATGTTGAACAGTTCTGTTTGCAGCTGCTCCCAACCTGTTCTGGCCAGGTTTTTGTGGTACTCATTCGGCTGAACCAGAGCGGGGATGTTGGAAAGCATTTTCTTTCTAAAGAAACATGGTAGCTGTTAATGCACACCAAGACCCAGTGAACCCTTCTGGTTCTTTAAAGGGTACCTTTCCCGTGCTTCAGATCTTTCCAGGGATCAGGAAGGACATCCAGGGATGAGCGAGCACAAGGTCTCACAGGCCACCAGGGTTATATTCCTAATATCCTGCACGTAGCAAAGCTGACAGAACAAATGCTGTGGAAGGAAGTAGCTAAGGCAAATTAATAAAATTACACATTCCCTTAGGAAGGGAATCAAACTTGAAATGTAAAACTGTCTACATTTCCTAAGGAATTGTTTATGCCAAATTTGTATCCTGTCTTTCACCCCTGGAAAGAAGCAAAAAAAACACCAAAAAAAAAAAAAAAAAAAAAAAGAAGCTTTTTTTTTTTTCTCTTGTTGGCTGTTTGTGTCTACTGGTGACTCCTAATTCCCAGATGGTGGAAACCCCCTCACCCCTGGCACGATTCCATTCCCTATTCCCCTTCTCCACAACACAGAGGAACCTGCTCTGCTCTGGAAGCTGTCCCTGCCCATGGCAGGAGGTGGAGCTGGATGAGTTTTAAGGCTAGATTTGTCTTGGACACTTCCAGGGATTGGGAATCCACAACTTCTCTGGCAACCTGTGCCAGGAGCTCCCTGTTATGGGGAATAACATGCTGAATAAGCACAGGACAATCCAAATCGGTTGCACAGGACTGTGAGGAAGCTTGACACTGATGCTTTTCACTCCCTCTGCACTGTCACTGCACTAACTTGTTTTTTAGGAGCTTTTAAAAATGGTGATTCTTTCTACTCCTTATGGAGCTCTTAAAATCACTAATTTGTAATATTGGAGTGAATACTCCCTGATTTTTATTCTGGCATCAGAGCCATTCCTGATGCAGATATCCCACAGTCTGACAGCTGATCTGCATAATGTGCTGAATGTACTTATAACTCATCTCCAGACAGGGAAATAAATCTCCAGCACCTCTTTTTGCTGTGCGCTGCAGCACAATGCACAGTTCTGGAAACGCTTCCTGAGTGCCAATTCTGACTTGTAGGGCTCAGAAAATTAAATCTGTGTTAGAAAACAGATCATTTTCATCACTTACTCAGGGGGAACAAAAGCCCAGTGAGAGTTTTTAACCCTTAACCTGGTTCAGGTTACCTTACATTGGTAACCCTAAGGAATGCAATTTTATCCATTCCATGGGGCCCAGCACAGGGGGGACCTGGAGCTGCTGCAGAGAGTCCAGGGGAGGCACCAGGATGATCAGAGGGATGGAGCAGCTCTGCTGGGAGGAAAGGCTGGGACAGCTGGGATTGTTCAGCCTGGAGAGGAGAAGCTTTGGGGTGACCCCATTGTGGCCTTCCAGTGCCTGAAGGGGCTACAGGAAACATGGAGAGAGACTCTGTGCAAGGGATGGAGGGACAGTCGGACACAGGGAATGGCTTCCCAGTGCCAGAGGGCAGGGATAGATGGGATATTGGGAAGAAATTATTCCCTGGGAGGGTGGGCAGGCCCTGGCACAGGGTGCCCAGAGCAGCTGTGGCTGTCCCTGGATCCCTGGAAGTGTCCAAGGGCAGGCTGGATGGGCTTGGAGCCACCTGGGATAGCAGAAGGTGTCCCTTGAGGTCCCTTCCCATGCTCCTTCCTGCCTTGGCCCAATCAGCACTGAACAGTCCCCAGTGGAAGTCCCCACATCCATATCCCATTCCACACTCCATTGCCTCCCATCAGCTTTCATTTACTGCGAGATTTTATGTTCTGCTTTGGCCCCAGCTCTCATTCCCTTTTTCAGCTGCCTTGTTTGAGGCCAGAGCACGAAGGAAAGGTTTCACTTACTGCTCATCCTCCTCTGGAAAATAATAACATTAAACAGAGCATGGAGACAGCAGCTTGGTGACAGATGGGGCTGTGCTGGTTTGTGTCACCCAAGGACCTGGCTCGGAATGTTAATACATGGAAATCACCCGGCTGCAGAACTGGGAAGCAAATCTGGTGACCAGGAAGAGAGATAAAGAGCTCCAGCCCTGCTTTTTTTGTCAGCTCAATCAGAGACTTCCCTGGAAATGTTGGAGGGCAGGTTGGAGCAACCTGGGATAGTGGAAAGTATCCCTGCCCATGGCAGGGGAATGAGATGTTCTTTAAGGTCCCTCCCAGCCCAAACCATTCTGGGATCTAGGATTTATTCTGCCAAAGTAACACAGAAAACTGAGATTACCATTAAAATTCAAAAGGCAAAGCAGCACAAGAAGCTGTTGGGGCTTCTCAGCACTCCCCAGTCCCTTGATCTTCCCAAGCACCACCCAAAGCTCCTGAGGAAACCCAAATGCTTTTTGTTCCAGTCAACAGAGCACAAGAGCAGGAAATAAATGATCCTCCCAGCAGCAACGATGAGCAAAGTAAGTTCTGCAGTGTTAAATATGTTCTGCAGTGTTAAATATGCTCAGCCAAGTGGGGTCTGTGAAAAAGGCCTAGTTTTTCCAAGAAGGAAAACAATGTCCTGGAGAGAGCTGACAAATGATAATAAGCAGAGTCTGCTGGTAGAAAGCAGAAAATAAACTTCCTTTCTTTTCATTCATCATGCAGCAGGTCCACTTGTTCCCTCCAGATGAACATTCCCAAGGACATCTCCTTCTCTTATCTTGTACCAACCAGGAACAAAAACATTCCTTGCTTTAAAAAAATGATCTTCCATGGGTTTATTCAGTCCAAATTTGAACACAGGAGCTCAGTGTTTAATGGAGATCTCTGGAGCTAATTCTCATTTCAGGGCACGTTGACCAGCTGGTTCTAAAAAAAATCTCTATCCTTGGACCTAACACTTTGGGATTTTCCTCAGCTACCATGGAATTTTTACCCCATGGCTTACTACAAACCTCTAGGGATCACTGGAAAACTTAAATTTCAGCAGTGATGTCAGTTTTCCATCTTACTTCTGCCAAATAAATCCTAAACTTTGGGTTGGGAGGAACTTTAAAGCTCATCTCATTCCACCCCCTGCCCTGAGTAACAGGTTTAGGGGCACAAATGGTTCCATAGTCCTGAGGAATATTTTTTGCAGGGTCGCCTGCAGTAAATTCCTAAGTTATTTACCATTTTCAGTGGACACAATCCTGTGCCAGGTGCTCTGGGATGACCCTGCTGGAGCTGGGATGTGGCACCAGATGTCCCTTGACTTGTCCCATGATCCTAAAAGCAGCAGGGCTTTGCCACAGCCAGTTCCTCACTCCCCACTGCACATCTTTAATCCACATTACAACTGGACTTCCCTCCTCTGAAGGGAACAACTGCCACAAGAGAACAGGGCAAAAAGAACACAGTGTTTTGGGCTGGAAACTCTGGGGGAAAAAAAAAACCCTAATTTTAGTCAGATTTCACATAGTTACAAAAAAAGACCTTTTAAGAGCTCCTGGACCTCTCCACCCCACCCCCAAAAAAAAGTAATGAGAGGAAAGAGCTCACAAATACAATTAAAAATACAATTAGCTTTAGGAAGTCCGTGAAGTTACACATCACTACCAGTAAAAATAAAAAAACAGCCTCACAATCCAGGCAGAAAATGACTTCAAGTTACCTCCTACTCCAAGCTAAGAGTTTACAGAGTTTCAGCAGTGATAAGGAATCCCTTGTGGAGCTCCACTGGAAGGATGGGGCTGCACAACTACCCTGGGATTAATGCTTTTCCAGACCTGCAGCATCTCCAACCCCGGCTGCTGCTGCTATTTAGAATATGAGGAAGCTCACCCACTGTTATTTCATGTTCTGGTAGCTCCACAAAATAGCTTTTGCAGTCAGAACCGAGAGGTTATGGAAATATTTAGCACAAGAATGGAAAACATCTTACTTTTATTAGTTTTTCCATCTTAAATCCAACGTGTTCTGATTGCATTTAATTATCATCTGTGCCTGGATGTGCGAGGAGCAGCAGCTGCTGGGATACACTGTAATTTCTATTATTTTAGATAAATACAGTGCAAACATTGATCTGACATTTTGATTTGTTTCCTAAGAGCAGAATTCTCATTTTTCCCCCAAACCCATCTGCCAGGGCTGCAAAGAAGTTGCAGATCAGGACCCCGCACATCAAAGCACAGGAAAAAATCAGAAAACTGCCAAATAATGCAAAGCAAACATCTCCCCACCCCCCTTCCTGGTTTTATCCTTTTGTTTGGATTTATTCTCAGACCTGTCTCTGTCAAAATTCTGGACTGCACAAAGCCTTGACCACAAAAATCCATGGGAGGTTTTTCCCACCAAAAAAAAAAGAAGAAACCTCAGTGGAGAAGCAAATGCAGGAAATGTTCTCGTGAGCTTCCCATAGGGTGAAGAGATGTTCAACCAAGGTGAAGTGTTTAAGGAACATGGAAAAGTTCCCTGGGACCAAGAGGAATGGTTTCCCCCATTTCACCCATTCCTGCCTGGAATTGCAATGATGAAGTCACTACTCAGCAGCTCTTTGGGATGAGTTCCTACAGGAAACTCTGCAGGATCCCAGATGAACACTGAGCTGATCCCAATGGGATCCCTTCCAGCTCAGGCTATTCTGTATTTGTACAATTCTGACCCAGCCTCTCTCTCTCTCTCCTTCCCCTTCCCAAAATTGGTGATTTTGAGCTGTCTCCCCACAACCAAGAGCAGGAACAAAGGGCACAGAGCTCCCATGGTCTGATTATTTTTGTAGATGAGTTTTCCAAGCAAACAAGGAATCCAAAGCCAGTGGAGCCCACCCAAAGGGAGCCTTCCCTTTAACAACAATCCCTTTGGATTCTAACAAAGGGATTTTTCTATCTGCACGCACAGCCTGAGTTACAGAGCCCTGAAGTTGAAGGGACACAGCCAAAGGTCGAAATCCAGGCTCCTCCATGTTCACTGCTGGGCTGAAAAGTCCTTTTATTTCACATTTCACTGGTGGGAGCCGCAACAAAAGGGAGTCTGGAACAGTGGGGGGGACAAGAAAGACATTTGTGCCTCCCTTTCCAGCTGCTATTATTAATAAAATGAATGAGGCTTTATCTCCCCAATTTCTTTGGTAAATAAAACCTCCTTCACCACAAAGCAGCCTTTGCATAACTGCTGAGCAGTACAAAAATAAATGGCACATCAGCTATGATCTTAAGTGGGGGAAAAATCCACTATAATTACACTTGTCATCCAGTAGGAACTGTTTTGGAAGAGGTTACACCTATCCACTGTTTTCCCTGGAGAGGGGAAGATGGATATCTGGCTGCCTGGGGATGAACCAGGTTGTAGGAAAGCATTTACAGAATAATTTATCTGTTTGATAAACTCTGAGTACTCCTCCCCAGCAATGAATTCTTTCAGCCTTCACCAAGGCTGCCCCAGTTTTGTGTCAGTACCACACTGCAGAAAGACTCAGGTAATGATTAGAGGAATGGCAAGAGGAGTAAATCACTGTGAATAGGAGCAGATCCCAAAGAAAGCCGGGCATTCACTGGGAAAATGAAAGGAATTCTTAGGTCAGCTCGACACTCAAACTTCTACAGCCCTGCAGAAGAACCTGCCAGCAGGCCCCTCTCATCCAGTCCCAACAAGAATTTGTGCTGGCAGCAGGGCTTGGCTGAGGACAGAGACAGCAGATTTAGCTGTTTGGGGGATTTATATTTGTGTAAATCAGCAAATACCATCCAGTCCCTCCTCTCCTCTGCCAGTCCAGCAACACCTTGACAAATTTGGGAAGGCTGAAGTCATTGGTCCCAGCTTGGATTCCATTTTCTTCTCCTCCCTACCAGATATTGGCTTAGTCAACCAAAGGTTAGGTTCTCTTTGCAGAAAAGGGATGACTTCACCAGTATTTCTTATTGCATTTTATGTGCTAAGGTTTAGTTCTGCAGCTTTAAAAATAACTGCTGTATCCAGAATATCAAACCACATCTGTCATGAGCCCAGTCATCCTTTCATATCCCATTTAATCTCATGAACATTTCATGAAATAAGTACAAGAAATGCTTAATTCCCCATCACTAATATGGGTAAATAATACTCTTGGAAGAGTTAATTATTAAGACACCGTAAAATTAAAATAATAAGCCAATAACAGTGGAAGATTTGCATTCCATTGCCCCGGGTAAAAGGCAGGACAACCCAGTTTCTCCAAGAGGCAGGAAACCCATGAAGCCTGCAGGATTCCAGAGAGGAACACAGGGAAAAAACCCTGATCTGACTCCTGCCCAACCCCCTCCTGCAATACCAGGATGAAGGAAACAAAAACGAATCATACAATAAGCAGATGAAGCATGAAACAGGAGAGCAAAGAAGAAACTGCTGCCACAGGACATTTTTCCAAACCCAATGGGAAGTCCTGGGAAAGGCAGGCTCCTTGGAGGGCAGGGATTTGTTGGCAGGCTGTGCAGAAACTGCCACACTGCCAAAATTTCGAGTTGATTCCTTGCACATGGAGCTCCTCTGGCACTGACTGCTCCCCAGTCTCCAGTGCAGGGAGATGCTGTCTTGGACACCTGCTTGGGACAGCAGATCCAGACCTGTCCAGAGGAGGTTCAGAGGCTCAGGTAGAGCCCAAAACACCTGCTCTGAGAGGCAGAACAAATCCTGGAAGCAGAATGGCCTCGATTGGGTTGGAAAAGCCCTGACTGCAATGGATGCTGTTGTTACCACCTTCCACAGTGCCCCTGGGAGATGCAGAGAGGTGAGAATTAGCAATGTTATCAGGAATATACTTGGAAAAAGCACTCAAAACTGCCTGGTCCTACAGCAGAAAGGAAGGAATTTCCCAGAGGAAGCCTAGCAAGAACAGTATTTGGGCACACAAGACAAACCACACTGTGCAGGCAGGAAAATCCCACCTCAAGGGCTCAGCTCCATCTCTCCAGGTGTGATCCCAGAGCATGACAACAACTCAGCCCACACAGAGTTCAGCCAAACCTGTGCCAGGGCCTGCCCACCCTGCCAGGGAACAATTCCTTCCCAATATCCCATCTATCCCTGCCCTCTGGCACTGGGAAGCCATTCCCTGTGTCCTGTCCCTCCATCCCTTGTCCCCAGTCCCTCTCCAGCTCTCCTGGAGCCCCTTTAGGCACTGGAAGGGGCTCTGAGCTCTCCCTGGAGCCTTCTCTTCTCCAGGTGAGCACCCCCAGCTCTCCCAGCCTTTCCTCCCTCAGGTCATTTATGTTCCTTAAATCCAAAACCAGTCTCTGTTCTCCACAATTTTTTCATTTTAAAGTATCAGTCCCACCAAGCCCTTTCCTGAGAGCAGGAGGAGGATCTGACTCACGAGACCCTAGAAGGGAATTAGTCCTGTTAAATCAGATCCATAAGAAGAGAGGAAAGAAGGGTCAGAGGGAGGTGACACCAAGACTGAACAGAGCATTGGGGATGACTGCACGGCCTCCCACTTGTTTCCATAGTTCAAAGGGCCACATGGACTTTGTTTGTGTTCCCTTATCAACACCCAGCTCCATGTCCCAGCAGATCCCACAGTTTCTAGGAATACACTGCTTCCCAAGACTCCCAGAAACCCACGTTCCCATGGGAAATCACAATTAGATCTTTGCTTTGGAGGAACTACCAAGAAGGAAGCAAGAGACAAAGTCACCTTTAAAAATAAAAGGCAAATCCCCATGACTGAAGACAAAAATAAAACTAAGTTTAAGAGGAGAGGGAAATCTACTAAATCAGGGGCTGGGGGAAGTGTGGGCTGGTTCTCAGTGTGCTTCTTAAGAAGCTGCTTCTTCCCTCTCCATGCCAGTAGAAGCAGGAGCACACAGGGGATTTTTCTTCCCTCAGGTTCTCCGGGTGTGTGCAGAGGTGCAGCCTCAGATTTCACTTGCAGCACCCACTGCCAACACAAAACAATCAGCCACAAAAGAGTTCATCAAAGAAATTCCCCCTTTCCCCTGTGTCACTGAATTATTTCTTCCATTCAACCTATTAGTAAAGTTTCTAAAACACCAAGAAGATCGGTTTATTCACAGGAGAGCCTCAATCCTGGACCTTGTCACCTGATTTCTCCACAGGATTTTCCTGCCCTAATCCAAGCTGACAGCCTGCAGCCACCAGCTCAGCCAGAGGAAACATTTGGGGTCGGAGGTGGGATATAACATTTATCCTCATCAGTGTGAGGCAGCACCCACGAACAGCCCCAGCCTGTCAACACCCCAGATCTGAGGTGGAGCTCTCTGAAAACACCTCTCCAGGCTGCCACATTTTTAAGTGCTTTCAGCAGAATTTTAGGAATGTTGTGAAGTCAGCAAATGCAAACCTGCAAAACTACCGCTTGGAAAATGTTTAAGTTTTTTCCCTTAATTTTAAAAAAAAAAATGGAGGTAGCGGGCTCATTTATGATTAATAAGCAAGAACTTATTTTGGCTCTAAAAACTCTCAGTTTGAAGGCAAATATTCTGTTGGACTCCTCTCAGAGTTTCAAGATTTCTCCCAGGAAAGGGAATATATCCAATAAATAAGTTTATTTTCCTCTCACAATTGTTTTCCCTGCAGAGCCCAGATTTCCAGTGTGGAGTATTTTAAGGCAGAGCATCACTCATCCCCCTTTTCATTCCCAGTCTCACAGCCTGGAGGAATATTCCTGCTGGAGGTGGGCACAGCAGGGATGTTTAATGCTGCCAGCAATTTCAGCCCCTGATGGGTACTTGTCACATCACAAATCCGTTCATTCCCACCTTCAAAGCACAGCTGGAAAGGAAATTTTTGGAGTTGCTCAAGGCTTAGGGAATCTCTTGACCCATTTCAGTAAATAAAAGTTGAGGGGGTTTCTTGCTACTTTTTGAACACAAGGGAATCAAGGGGTGTTCCCAGAGGGCTGAAGGAACAGCAAAAGCAGAGTGAAGCCAGAGAATAGATAAAAACTAAATAAAAATTAAATAAATAAAATAAAGAATAAATAAATAAAGAATAGGCTGTGGTGGGAACAACACCTGAAAGCCTGAACCAAGGGCCCTCACATCCCTAGAGGTGGGAATTTGGCCAGCAAGACACAGACTGTGGCTAAAGTCACCCCAGAATACAAAAAAAAATAAATAAAGCTTATTAGACTTATTAAAAGCAAAGAAGCTCTAAATTCAGGATTCTGCATGCTGAGAAATTTCAACTTCAGCTCCTGACTCAAAGCTCTGTTTTTTCTCACAAGCAGCTCAGAGAAGAAAAAGAGCCCAAGTAAGGAAGGAAAAAGGAATTAATGGAAGGAGGACAGTATTTATTTGATTTTTGAGAAAACACTTCTCAGTAATACTCAAAGATGGGTCTCTCCAGTAGAGTTTTGCAAAGAACAGAGTTTTTATTTGGGTTTATTGTGTTAATAATTGAGAGGACACAGGATGATAAAACAAAATGAGCTCTCATAACCATACCCCAACCTATTTGATAATGTCCTCTCCCATTTCCATGACTTCATCATCACTCACTGCATTATGTCTAAACATAGACTATAAACTCTCCATAATTCGGTTTGCAAAGCATTATGCATATTTAGGGAGCTATCTAAATAATCTTAAATTAAGTTACAAAGCCAAGGGAAGAGCCAAGTCGTGCCCTCACACACACAGGGCTGCCAGGAGAACATGGAAAAACCTCAAGTTTTCCCAAGAAACACAAACACAAAAACACATTTGTTGCACACTCATCACCACGTGGCCATCTGATAAATAATAACCATAAATATGATAAAATCTATCTGCAGTAAAGGGTTATCTGAGCACCAAGCCATGCTCAATACCCCAAACCATGCTGGAAACAGTTCTGCCCCTAAATCCCCCCAAAATCCTCTCCAGGGAGAGGGAAGAGGCTGAGCAGGGGAGAAATACACCCTGATTCCAGCCTGTCCTGTTCTTAGGGCTTTTTTCCAAGGACACCATTGAACACAACATCCCAAAAGCAGCCAGGCAGCAAAAACCCCATAAGCAAACCTCTGGTGTGGGGGGAATTTGGGAAGCCAGCACAGAACTGCACAGTGCAAATCCTCCATGTTTCCACTAGGAAGAAAATATGATTCAATGATTATTTTAAAGCAGTTTTGTTTTTTTTATCATCAACAGAACAGATTCTGCACCTCAAAGTATTCTCTGTATTCAGAGGACTGAAAACTTTAAAACTTTCCATGAAAACCTTACATGTTTCCATGCAGTGCTGGGGGTGGAAACACATAATTCACAGAAAAACCATTTCAATGTGCAAAATTCAAAACTATGAAAAACCAGAGGAATTAAACCTGTGCCTTGAGAAAAGACTTAACCTTAAAAGGACAGAAGCTTCAAGTTGTTTTGGGAAACCAGTGAGGAGTATCTGCAACTATACAGCACGAGGAATTTGGCAGGAAAGCTTGTTTAAAGGATGGCTTACTGCCTTGGAAAGAGTTTTGTTTAAAAGAACAATTTAAGATATTAAAATATAGATGGGCAAGTGAAAAACCTCCACTCCCCCTTAGGTGTTATCTGGCCAAAATGTTCGAGTCCACCAGATAGTTCTGAAGAGGAGCAAGAAGAATTTGATAAGCATTTATCCATTGTGGTCACACCATGGAGGAAAAGAGGGATATTTCCCTCAGAACTCAGGATCAGCTGCTCTGAGGAGAGGGATGCTGGATGCACACAAGGGTTGATCCAGCTCAGTAACTCTGACAGCTGACACACACTGCCTTAAAAATATAAACCACAAATATACACAAAACATGCTCAGTTTGACACATGAAGAGTGAGAGAACCTGGAAAGAAGACAACACCAAACACAAGGAGCTGGGATTTTGGAAATGCAGAGCATTGGCAACATCTGTTAGAAGATTTTGACAAAGCCCTGCTCTGGTGCTCCCTAAGAAACCCCCTGTGCCAAAGCAGAGGTGCTTGAGCACAGGTGCTGCCCTTCCTTTGTGCCCAGGATGCACCAACACCATTTCCCATCCTCCCAAGCTCCTGTGGAGAACCCCTCATGCTGTACCAGCATTTATACCTGGGAGGAGACTGTGATCACCTTCTCCCTGTTCCACAGCCACTCCCCATCTCCATCATTCCTTCTGTTTAAAATCCTCATTTATCCAGCAAAACACTGCCTCCAATCCCTCCTCTGGTTAGGGGAGGTTTATTCCAGTGCAGGGTTAACATCTTTCACCTCCTTTCTTTACCCAGGCAGAATTTTCCAGGCAAAAGCAGTCCACACAATTTTTAAGCAACCATATTTAGACAGCCTCTTTCTCCGAAACCATTTCTCCCACCAAAGTTTTTGTCTCTAAGTGTTGGAAAAAAGGAATAAATAAGATCTTTCCCAATCCTACCTTCCATGACGTAGACCAGGGAACCCACATCTCCCTCCTTGATGATGCAGCTGTCCTTGCCATACTCCACTGGGTACATACAATCCACAATCTCCTGGATCTGGGATAATTCCAGGTTCTTCATGAAGTCATTGTCAAGGATTGCTTCCTTTATTAGCTCCTTGGACCTGGGAAACAAAAAAATAAAAAAAAAGAAAAAATTAAAAAAAGAAATCAGTGTTTTCCCTAAAAATGTGCAGTGAAGTCAAAGGAAAAAAATACATAAAGTAAATTAAACAAAGAGATGTGAACTTGCAATTATTTTTTGTAAACAAGCTTTAGATATGCCCAGCATTGAAATATAAATAGATTTCGTAGAGTTGCAAAATCCTCTTTTAGCTACAAGTTTCACATCTACAATAAACACAGCTACTTGGAATATCATCCATACACAAAACTGAAAGGAAGCACAAACAAGAGGGTAGCAGATTTATAACTTGGTTTATTATATTTTCCAATAATTATACAAACTGGAGCACACCAAAGGGTGACGCTGCACGGATTGTCTGAGTATTTATATTATATTGGCTTATTTATATTATATTGGCTACAGGAGGCATTTGGCACAAAATTCCTAAAGCCACTTGTGCTGGTGGACAACTGAGATGTTAAATCTTGATCTAGACCAAAACTAAAGCTCCTAAAACACCTCCAGCAGCTCCTCAGTCCTGACCCTGGGGGCTGAGCTGCTCACAGCCAGCAGTTTCCTGAGCAGTCAGGAGGGTTTCAGCTGCTGAAAGATGAAAATGAAGCAAACTTTTCAAATAAAAACACTTCAATGGGTCACATCTTCTTGAAAAAGAGCCAAACTGGGACTTGAGGAGACCCAAACCAGCCCAGCCTTGGGGATACCACGGTCCTTGCACAGGGTTAGAAGCAGATCAGGGTTCCACCCACTGCAGAGCCAGCTCGGTGATGTTTAAGATTCTTTTTATTCCTGTGATAGTTTGGAGGTTGTTTCAACACAGCTCATTCCTCTGGACACCAGAGGCCACCAGAACTGACCCTGCTGAGGGGCAGGAGGGGACAGGACCAGGCTGCCCAAGGATGAGGTGGGCTCAGGGCACCACAAAACCATTCCTGAGAGCTGGAATCTGCCTGCACACCAATCCCTGACTGCCACTCCAACCCTTCCTGTGTGTAAATAAGGACCCTCAGGAAAACCTGCACCTGGGGGATGTCTTCCTTTCAGCACAGCTGGGGATTTGTAGGGCTGACTGGGTGCTGCATAACCCCATTTCCTCACCCCACCTCCTGTGCCAAGCCAGACAATGCTTTCCCTACCATGCCTTGACTCAGCTCTTGACTGCTCTTCTGGTCTCAGCCACCCCAAATCCTCATAACAGCAAGCTTGTTATTAATGTTACCCAGCTGCCCACCAAAGAAAGCCTAGTTAAAGCTTTTGTGTACATCATGTCAACCTGCATTCTAATTCCAGGCATTTATTTCATTCCACGGCTCCAAATTTATTTCATTTCTCCTTGATAAAGTCAGGCTTTCAAGAGGAGTTGCTGCAAGAATACCCAAAAAGACTGTAGGGAATTCCTGGCCCAAGTCAAACTTCCCTCTGGATGTAGAGATCCTCAGCACAAAACAGTGCTCTTCTTGTTGGAATTGAACATGGGAAAGGATTTGAAGAGGAATTGGGAAATTTGGTCCAAACAACAGCAAAGGAACCGGAAAACTCGGTCTAAATCAGCTTAAAGGTCTTTTTCAACCTTTATGATTCTAGCTGGGGGAGAAGCAGCAAAACAGACCCAATGTGAATAAATTTAGGGAATTCAAGAGCTTAATAATATTATCAATATTATATTAATAGTAATATAATATGATATCAGATGTGTAACAGAACATCTGAACCACCTGATTCAGTCTCTATCCTCGACACAGGAATATCAGAGCAAGCTCAGGGGCTCCTGAGTCATCCCAGCCCTTTTAACCACCCCACAAAATACATCATCATGAAGGAAAACATGTTGGCTGGGACATCAATGAAACACAGCTTCATCTCTGCCACATCAGAGCATCCTAAAATTAAATACCCACACGGAAAGGGCTGGATAATAACTCAGTCATGCTCGAATGTGAGCAAAATAGGCTTTATTAGTAGGGATAATTGGTTAAGATGAGACTTTGACTACAAAGCCTGTGAGAAAAGCACCTCCAGCTGCCCTTAAACAGTGCTGGCTGGAGGAGCAAAACCACCTTGCAAGCCAGCTGCTTATTTATGAGAGTATTTCATAGAATCCTGGACTGCTTTGGAAAAAAATGTTAAAAATCATCTCCTTCCAGCCCTCCCACCACAGACTAAACCACCCTCCATAGTTTGGGAGCTCCAAACCCTTCCAGCAGGAAACATTCCATCCATCTTTTAGAATAAAGCAAGAAAAAAAGCTGAGTTTGACATACTTGAAAATGAGTTGGTACTAAAAATACAACGTCAGAGCTACAAGCAGAGCTCCTCTATTGTTCCCTGTGAGAGAATATTCGTCACTCTTAATAATTCAGAAAAATTACTCATGCACTGTGGCTTGCCAGCCCCTCACACTGGCATGTGCCAGGCCTTCAGCAACTTCCACATTATTTTATTATTATTATTATTATTAGCTTTTCTTTCCCTGTAATTCACAGGTGCCATTTCAGATAAAGAGGCTTTTTTCTATTGTGTTTATTCTAATGTACAATCCCAGGTGGGAAAAGCCCTCCCAGACCATCAGGCCAAATCCCCACCTTGTCACCAGCCCAGAAACACATGAACCTCAGAGCACATGAATTAACTCCTAGTCCCCAATTTTTCCCTAATAAGTGCTTCTCCAAACCACACCATTCCTTAATCATCACCATTATTTCAAAACAGCAGCTATCCCACACACATGAATATAGGAATCTACCCAGTAATACAGAATAAAAAATATTTTAAATGGTTAAAAATCATACTCCTGCCACGGCAAATAAGTGCTTTAAACAAGATATAGCTGCTCCATTAGCTCTTATTTTCCAACAGTATTCCTTCTGTACTTTCTGCTTCGGGTTTCTAATAGGAACAATGCACAAACAAAATAACCTGCA
The DNA here is from genome assembly GCF_001522545.3 of Parus major. Classification (NCBI taxonomy): domain Eukaryota; kingdom Metazoa; phylum Chordata; class Aves; order Passeriformes; family Paridae; genus Parus; species Parus major. The sequence continues at coordinate 2,624,523 of NC_031775.1, read as the reverse complement.
ATATTTGTAAGGCAGCAGGACTGTTTCCAAATGAGCTTGTCTGAAGGAGAAGGGTTTCCATGAATATTTACTTAGCACTGGAGTCAATGTCTCTGCCTTCAGAGGGTCACTCAGAGTAGAAAGCAGTTATTGCCATCTTTCCTCTCCAGAGCAAGCAGCCTGGCACCAAGCCATCCCTGTTTTCCTGAAAGATTAATGACCAAATGTGCTGGAGACTTGATGAAGAGTTTAAAAAGAGGGCACAATCCTCTGTGATACATCCTGTCCCAAATCAGTTTAGGTCCATCACGGTAATTAATAAGGCAACAGGAGGAAGAAGCTAATTGCATTTGAATTTGCAGAAGTCATGCAAAAAGAACCTGAACAAGTTGCCTACAAGTACACCCAATGCACACAAACCTGGCTGTGCAGCCTCTCAGGGGCAAAGCACAGCCAGGGGTGTCCATCCACACACCTCCCACAGCTCTACTGGGGGTGCTCTGCTCCCCCAGCCCCACCACAGCCAGCCACCAGCACCCCCAACAAGCCAGAGAAATTCAGTTTTTTGTCCCAGCAAGCACAGAAGCCGTGCTGAGCTGTGGAAAGCTTTATGTTAAAGGTCTGCAGTGACCATAAAATGCTGGATTTCAAATCCTGCTGTGAACACCCACCGGCACAAAGGTGGAGATAAATAAAAATATTGGATTGTAGCAGATGGGAAATAAAACCCCTGAGATGCATCCCCAGGAGTGTGGGGAGCTTGAGGGATGGGGGATTCTGCCCCTCTGTCCCTGTGCTCAGGTGAGACCCCACCTGCAGAGCTGCCCCAGCCCTGGGGCCCAGCACAGGAGGGACCTGGAGCTGCTGGAGAGAGGCCAGGGGAGGCACCAGGATGATCAGAGGGATGGAGCAGCTCTGCTGGGAGGAAAGGCTGGGACAGCTGGGATTGTTCAGCCTGGAGAGGAGACAGCTCCAGGGAGATCTCAGCTCCTTCCAGTGCCTAAAGGGGCTCCAGGAGAGCTGGAGAAGGGACTTGGGACAAGGGATGGAGGGACAGGACAAGGGGGAATGAATTCCCACTTCCAGAGGGCAGGGATAGATGGGATATTGACAAAGAATTGTTCCCTGGGAGGGCGGGGAGGGGCTGGAATGGAATTCCCAGAGAAGCTGTGGCTGCCCCTGGATCCCTGGAAGTGTCCAAGGCCAGGTTGGATTTTGGAGCTTGGAGCAGCCTGGGATAGTGGAAGGTGTCCCTGTCCATGGCAGGGGTGGCACTGGCTGGGCTTTGAGGTCCCTTCCAGCCCAAACCATCCTGGGATGCTTTGCAGCCCAAGTTAATCCCCAGTGCTTTACAAGGGGAAAATAAGTAAAGTAAATACCCAAGTAAACACCCAACCCTGCAGCACAATCCATTGTTATCCAACAGGAATTCCCATTTTCCAAGGAACACAACCAATGCTCATCCCAGGCTGTTCCCTCTCAGCAACAAAAGCCATGTTCCTTACGCTGGGTTTGTACCTTCTGGCACATACAATAAATATTAGAACACAAAGTTATTCTTCATCCCAAAAAGGCTCATTTCAATGTGGAAAAGCCACTTGCTGGCTTTAAGGAAGGGAAGAACTTAGGAGCAGATGGAAAAACTTCTGACAGACCCTTCTAGGGATGCTTCCAGAAAGCAAAGCCCTCCCACCACACCCCATTCTGGTGCAATCCCAGTTTGCATTGGAGCCTGCAGCAACCTGGGGGTCAAGGGGAGCTACCCAGGAATCATTCCCCAGAGAATCTGCTGCTGGCAAGAGCTGATCAAACAGAGGTGGATCAGGAAAAACAGAAGAAATTAAGAGTTCAATTTCAAGATTATAGTGACACAATTCTGAATTTTAGGGTGTTCACCACCACAGCTTTGCAGCAAAACCATTGAAACTACCAGTAAGGAAAGCAAAAAGCAATGCACTGGTTGGACAGGCTGGAAGATGCCTGCAAAAAAGGGGAAGACAAACCACATTTGGCAGTGACAGAAATAAGCAAGACCATTTTTTTTAGCTGTTTCCATCTCGAAACTTTGAGCAAAACTTTTCAATATGTCAATTTTGGGGGGGAAAGAGTATTTTATCTTGAGTTTCCCCTACCAGGAATTAACAAATACTAGTAATAACCTAAATCTCCATATTTAGGAAGGAAATATCCACAGGAACTCGACCAAGCAGACAGAGAGAGCTCAAGCTTACAGCAGTAAAAATGTCCTGGGAGATGAGAATTCCTGATTTACTCACAAAATAAATCCTGCTCAAAGCTACTGCAACCAGTGGCACCTTTTTTTACAGTTATCACTGCTGTAAAAATCCAAATTATTTGTAGAAACTCATGCACAAAAGCACTATTTTTTGGGACCTTCCATATCCCTGCCCAAGGAATTAAGCTGATTCCAGAGATAAGAAGTATGGAAAAAATCCTGCAGCCTCTGCCCCTGAATCTGATGATGGATATAAGAATCCAGCCAATCCCTACAACAACCGTCTGTTTAAAATCCACACCGTGAAATGTTTAAAAGTGTTTACTTCTACAAAATGTGGCCATGGAAAAAGAGAAAAAAAAACCTTCCTTAAAAAGGGAAAACACAGCCAAGGATTGTGCCTGCTCCAGCTTTCCAGAAACTATCCAGCAGGATACGAATAAACAGCAAGAAGTGTTAGACTGATATTTTTTTTAAACTCTCCCCAGACATACCTCCCTTTCTAAAGGGGGTTTCCATTCCAAGCAGCACAAAAAGCAAAGGCTGCGAGTTTCCAGCAGGGTTGGGGAAGCTTTTTGCTTAAAGCTCACCTTTGTAGAGCTTCTAATTCTGTTTTAAGCCCTTGTGTAGTTCAAAGAGGAGGTAAGACTGAAACACACCCAGCTCTGTTCTGGAACAGAATCCCAGAGTGGTTTGGGTTGGAGGGACCTTAAAATCACCTCTTTCCACCCATTTTGGGCTGTCCCAAACACTTTCCACTATGCCAGGCTGCTCCAAGCCCCATCCAACCTGCCCTTGGACACTTCCAGGGATCCAGGGGCAGCCACAGCTTCTCTGTGCCAGGACCTCTCCACCTCCACAGAGAAGAATTAATTCTGTCTGTGGAACCTGAATTTCCCCTGTTTGAACCCATTCCCTGTGTCCTGTCACCCCAGTTCCCAATGCAGAGCCCCTCTCCAGCTTCCCTGTATCCCTTCAGGCCCTGGAAGGAGCTGTGAGGTCTCCACACCCCCTTCCCTTCTCCAGGCTGAGCAGCCCCAGCTCTCCCAGCCTGGCTCCAGAGGGAAGTGGCTCCAGTCCCCTCAGCAATTTCAGGAGTTGTTCCAACAGTTCTGTGTCCTCCCCACATATCTCCATATGTGTACTCCATGTGATACTCCATGGGTATCTCCCTAACTCATCTCCTGTGGCCTGGCCACGCATCCTGAGGTTCCAAACTGGCAGCTGAGAATGACAAAACCTTCAGTGATCCCAAAATAAGCATCAACAAGAGACAGCAGTCCAGACCCGTTCCTGGCACTCGTCCCTTCCCAGCAGGCTGGGTTATGGATTGTTGTCAGCTCCTAGGTTCCCATCTAAGAACCAGAGGTAGGAGCAGAACTTCCAGGATGATTATTTAATCCCTCAACCACCAGCCTGAAGCCCACACCATTCAGCAAAGCTGCTTTTGCAACTGAAGTGAAATTCTTGGTGCCAAGGCAAGCTGGAGGGTCCTCCCTGAGGGCTTTTAGTGCCACAGCTCCCAGAGCAGGAACCAACCCGCAGCACAGAGCACTTCCTGAAGGGTGAAATGCTGGATATTACCTTCAGATCCTAAAACCTGCAAGAGAACAAGCAGATCTTTTCATGACTGACTCCGGGGAGCAGAGCAGGAGAGAAAAGCTCGGACCTTTGGGTAAGATCTGGGGCTTGTTTGGACTCCAGTGCCCTTAATAGCTGATAAGTCTGCCTTAGCTGTTTGTTTTGGCTCTGGATAAAGCCCACTTTGGATGTTCCTTCAAGGGAATTTTAAATATAACTCCAGAGAGCTATTCTTGTCTCAGTAACTGGGAATAAGAGTAGGATTCAAGTCTGGGACCAAGTAACGTGAAGGCCTTTAAATACACTTGTGGATTTTCTTTACAATGCTTCCCTTTCCCACAACACACAACCCACAGCCCATATTCAGGTTTTAGAGGAAATTTCTGAGCAGGAACTTAAGTATCTTCAGCGAGCCTCCTCCTGAATAGTTGGATGGAAGAATGTTCTTCACAAGAGTCCACTAAAATTTTTAACCAAAATGCCAATTTAAAAAGAGGTTAAACAACTCTGCCCTGATCAAAACCTGTAAGCCAGGAAAACAGCTTTCACATTTCCAGGTTTTCCTGCACTTCAGTACAACTTGGAGTTGCAGAATCGAGTTGCTCTGCAGAGAATGTTGCTCAGACAGCTCCACTTAGGATTTCTAAATATATCAGTACACTGCTGTTCATTATATCATATTTTGGCACCCGACATTTAAAAAGAAAAATCATTTCAGCAAAATAATATTCAAATCCCCTTTCACCTACGCTGAAAATTGTTGTTGGTATAAAAATACTGTAGGCAAGAGTTGGTTAACTTGCATTTTAATGTGTCTCACCCCACAGATCTTAATTTACCACCCTTTTTTAGGCTCCTATTTCGCATCCTACAAGGCCCCAGGTTTAGATACCAGAAATGTTGGCAAGCTCAGGCAGGAGAAGAAGTTGGCTCTTGCCAACACAATTTGCCTCCTCCTGCACTCTCTGACAGTTCTGAGGAACTCCCACATGAGCTGCATTTTGAGAAACCACTACCAAGCCCTCGGAGAAGGATTAAACAGCTCCTTGATTACCTGAAGCAAACAGGAGAAGCTTTGGGCAGCTAATGAGAGGTATAAACACAAAATCAGAGAAGCATTTGGGTTGGAAAAAATCCTCGAGGCCATCAGGTCCACCCTGTGCCTGATCCCCACCTTGTCCCCAGCCCAGAGCACTGAGTGCCACGTCCAGCCCTTCCCTGGACACCTCCAGGCATGGGGACTCCAAACCTCCCTGGGCAGCCCCTGCCAAGGCCTGAGCTCCCTTGCCATGGAGAAATTGTTCCAGAATTCTTCTAGAACACGTAGCAAAGTGATGGTGAAGGGGGATGGGTGTCTCTCAGGGATGTCTGGCCAAAACCAAGCAGACTTTTGAGGGCTGTTACCCCGTGCATTTCACAGTTTCAGTGCTCACATCCAGCACAGCTGTGCTGGAGCCTTCTTGCACCTACAAAAATAGCAGAGAAAACACGTCCCCATATGTCTCCACACCCAAGGACCCAGAAACAACCCAAAATCCTCCAGAAGGAGCTCAGTGAGCAAGACAGAGTCACAGAGACCCAGACAACACATCCTGAAGGTCACGACGATGCATCTTGAAAAGAACCATGTAGTTGAAAGGCAGGAGTTTCTCCATCCATCTCCATCCAAACCATTATCCATGTGGGCTTCCAGTCCTGGCAGTTCCATGCAGTGACCCCTGACTGGAGGCAAGGATGAGGAGCGGAGCTACATGGCAAATCCCACAGTTCCCCCAAGTTTATCAGTGCATTTGGAGGTCTGTGTGGCTCCCTGGGGATAAATGAAGGTGTGGACAGTGAGCTGCACCCATTCCCTGGAGAAGGGAGTTACTGATGGCCACCACAGAGACGGCATCACCCTGGTGCAACAGGCAGGAAATCTGCCAAGGGAATGATAACCTAATTTACATAGATGCAGAAATCCAATTAGAGATCCTCTGAGCAGAGACAGCTCACTCTGCTCTCCTGGATTAGAGGCTGAGAACACGTCAGGAGCGCCTCCAAATGCACCGTGGGCCAGGAGAGATGGATGTGCTCTGCAAAAGCACTTTGCTCCTCCCTGACATAAACACATCCACAGGGAATGCTGGCACAGCCAGGGAAATAGACAGCTGCTCCAGTGAAAGTTCAGGAAGGGGATTCACAGGAATTGTGATGGATGGGGAGGAGAGAAAAGCGACACAGACTTCACATCCCTCACTCTGATTCACCCAACACTTGTGATGGATGGGACTGTCACCAGGGAAGTTCCATCAGCTCTCTCCAGCCTGGAGAAATCCCTGGCTGAAGTGCCATGGGCGTGTGGCAATGGAATGCTGCAGACAGTGCTTGGAGCCTCAGTCTTCCAATAAATATTCCCAGGGATCTTAGAGAGAACCATTTCTTCCTACTTCACGAGTCAGCAGGAGGCCTGACGTTTGCAGGCAGGCTTTGGGACATAAATATTTGCAAGACGTGTGGCATTATCCAAATAACTCCCCGCTGGCAAGCACCAAGGAGCAGCCAGGATGGAAGGGCAAGATGTGCCTCCTCCCAGAAGGGTCACTCTGGGCTGCAGCCGTGGGAGCACATCCTGCAGGCTCTGTCTAGCCTGCCAATAAACCAGATTAGAGCTGGACAAGCACCTTGTGGCAGGCAAGATGAACTCTGAGCAGCCACACAACTTGATAGCATTTAACTGGAGAAAGAGCAGCAGCAGGAAGTTCAGGAGGTGTCTGTGGAGGATGGGGCTGGGAGCAGGGCAGTGCTGATGCTTTCCTTCTGCTCAAAGTTAGGTGGGGGAGAGGTTGGCACATTCCAAATATTATTTTCTCATCCCTATTTCTATTGCATGAGCACTGACCGTGACAATCCCACTGAGTTTTGAAGAATAGTGCAAACAACAACTGCTCTGCACAA